>NC_134083.1:96748624-97055857 GCF_000715075.1 Nicotiana tabacum | reverse complement strand
TTGAATTTTTGAATATTTATTAATTATTTTATATAACATTTGGATAGTTTTGGATTTTGCGGCACCAAGTTGGGATATTTACACGACGTTGGGATCGGGAAGTGGGCTTTGAGACAAGGTAAGTCTCTTGTCTAACCTTGTAAGAGGGAATTTATCCCATAGTGTATTTAAATTAATAATTATTGCTAATTGGGGGGGGGGTATGTACGCACGAGGTGACGAGAGTCCGTGCGTAGCTACTGATATTGCTAAAGTCTGGGTAGTTTAGGACTCAAATCATGAATTACTTGTGATAATTGTATCCTTATTTAATTAAAGCAATAGAATTATGTTGCAAATTGTTAGAGGAAACTGTAAAAGATTGAAATCCCTCATACTTGACATTTTTTTCAGAATATTTAACTGTTGTAGAAATTTGTACATCCTCCTGCGTTAAATCTCAAAAATGTATATATTTATATTATCATTCCGGAGATTCATAAGAAAATGTCCTTCTTTCTTGCCTCCTTTCTTGTGGAGTGGGCCAAATGCCTCGGCAGTATAGATGCATCTATGGATCGCGCCGCACGTCCCTCGGCAGTGTACATGACACTCTGGCCGTACGTCCCTCGACGCGTACCCACATTATCCCGAGGCTTAGTGGTGAGCTGCCTTTCTGAGTCATTCTGCAACAACTAGTTCCTCTTCTTGTATTTGTATTCTGTGTATTTTATTTCAGACAGTATTTAGAATTTTGTATAATCTAGAAGATGCTCATACACTTGTGACACCAGGTCTTGGCACACACTAGTAGAATTTTTGGATTTAATTATTTTACTTGGGTTTTAATTTATCTTATTTCTCACATTGTCTTAATTTTTGCAAGTGCTCCGAGTTTTATTATTCGGATAAATTTTAAATAAATGAATATATGTTTAAATCATTAGTTGTCTTGCCTAGGTGAAATGTTGGGTGCCATCACGACCTATAGGTGAATTTGGGTCGTGACAGTCTTAAAGACCCATCTACACCCGATTCATTTAGAACTTTCTGACAATTTAACGAGATCCCAGACTTTATTGTATTCCATGGGTTTTAACTCTTCCTTCATGGCATCAATCCATTTTTCAGACTCGTTACTTTCTATGACTTGTGAAAATGAAACCGGATCCTTATTAAGACCAATGTCAATATCTGACTCTTGCAAATAAACCACGTAATCATCCGAAATAGCCGATTTTCTAACTCTTTGAGATTTTCTTAATGGAATTTCTTGTGGTTCATTTATGTCAGATATTTACGAGTTAGTTTCTTCATAAAGTGTTTCATCCAAATGTTGCTCAGTGTTGTCAAAGTGTTCTTTAACAACTGGAATAATATTTGGTATTTTTATGGAAGTAGGCACATTCGTGGGTAATGGAACATTGATCCTCACCCCTCATATTTCCATACTTTGTTTTTCAACACTCTCACTAACTTCACCATTCTCAATGCATCTTGCATTACCGGTTTCAACAATTCTCGAACTATGGTTTGCACAGTAAAACACATACCCTTTAGATTTCTCTGGGTAACTAATAAAGTAACCACTTACTATTCAAGAATCTAACTTCTTTCCTTATGGATTATAAACTCTAGCTTCCACTGGGAAACCCCAAACATGTAGGTGCCTTAATCAAGGTTTCCTTCATGTCCACAATTCAAAAGGGGTCTTTGGATTTGCCTTACTAGGAACCCTATTTATTAAATATGCAGCGATTTTAAGAGCATACATCCACAAGTGTTCGATTATGCCTTTCTGAAATACCATTTTGTTGAGGTGTTTCTGGCATAGTATACTGTGCACATATGCCATGTTCCTCGAGGAACTTTGCAAATGGACATGGACATTGTCCTGATTCATTATATTTTCCATAATATTAACCACCTCTATCTGACCTAATAATTTTCACCCTTTTATCTAATTATCTTTCAACCCCATTAACAAACACCTTGATAGCATCTGTTACTTGAGATTTTTCTTTCAGCAAATAGATGTATCCATAACGTGAAAAATCATCGATAAAAGTGATAAACTATTTTTCTCCAATATAATAAGGAACATCAAAGGGTCCACAAATATCGGTGTGTATAATTTCAAGAAGCTAGGTGCTTCTTGTGGCACCTTTCTTACTATGCTTGGTTTGCTTTCCCTTAATGCAATCCAAACATATATTAAGATCAGTAAAATTTAGATTCGGAAGAGTCTCATTCTTTACTAATCTTTACTCATCTAGTGAACTACGTTTAATTCCAACATTATGTTGAACAGTAAGAAGGGCTTCAGAAAAACCATTATCTAGTTTCAATTTATATAACCCATCACTAAGAAAACTAATACCATAAAAAATAGCATTCTTATATAAATTGAAACATCCATTTTCAAACGTTAAATCAAATCCAGAAACATCAAGTGTTGAAGGAGAAATCAAATTCCTAGAAACTGAAGGTACATAAAGAGTCTGTAATAGATCAAGGTGACGTCCAGTCTCCATGATCAAACGATAAGTCCCTATGCCTTCAATTTGAGCCTTCATACGATTTCCCATGAACAAGAAATCCTTATTTGGATTTGTAGTTTGGATCGTAAGGAAACCCTGCAGCGTAGTAGATACATGAGCAGTTGCACCAGAATTAAGCCACCAAGTATTATTAGGAACTTCTACTAAATTTAATTCAAAACATACAAAAGCACTAATTGTACCTTTCATTTCGAACCAAGCTTTACGTTTCAGGCAATCTTTCTGATAGTGTCCTTCCTTGTTACAGAAACGACACGTATCTGCCTTATGTTCCTTCTTAGCATCCTGTGGAGCTTTAGCAGGTGCTTTCTTCTTCTTGAACTTGTTGGCCTTCACTTTAATTAAGTCCTTTACTAGCTCCTTGACTTCCACGGCCTGGAATTTCTACCGTCGGGACCGTGATGACGCCTAATATTTCACTTGCTAGGCAAGTCAACATTAGCGAATTTTTAAACCTAATCCTTATTTCCTTTAAGTAAATGACAATAATTAGCTAAGATGAAATATAATAAGTGCAGAATAATATAAAAAATTATATTAATTACTACCACCCGGATCTGGAGTCACAATTCATGAGCATTCTAGAATTCATTACAAGTAATAGTCAGACGGAATACAACAGTTTGGATGAAAGAAATAGTAAAACTAAAAAGATAGACGGGGAATTTTTAGTTGACTTTGGTTAACCATTTTGGTAAACAGTCCCAGATCGGTGTTTTGATGGTCTCAGTAGGTCCGTATCGAATTATGGGACCTGGGCATATGCCTGAAATCGAATTCAGAGGTCCCCAACTCGAGTTATGAATTTTTGATAAAAAATTAAAAGTCTGAAAATTAATTGTTTTTAAGAATTGATTGATATTGGGCATTGTTAAACCGGGTTCATATTTTAGTTTCGGAGCCCGGTACAGGTTCATTATGATATATAATACTCTTCCTTCCGGACCAGCTCAGGTTCCGGAGGGGTTCATTGCCACCTCAGTACTTCAGGACGCTTTGGTCCGTTTGGTAGGTCTTATGGAGAGTGTGGCCCAGACTGGCGCATTTCCCATGGCACCAGCAGTCTCTCAGGCTGGAGGAGGAGCCCGGACACCCACTACTCCCGCTCCAGAGTAGATAGCTCCCCGGTATCAAGCTCCAGCAGCTCAGCCAGTCGGAGTAGTTCGGCCAGCTATTGCGGCGCAGACCGGTGATGGGTCAGCTATGTCTTCTGAGGATTTGTGGAGATTGGATAGGTTTACCAAGATCTTTCCTGTTCACTTCAGTGGTACTACTTCAGAGGATCCCCAGGAGTATCTTGACAGCTGTTACGAGGTTCTACGGAACATGGGTATAGTGGAGACCAATGGGGTCGATTTCGCTGCATTTCAGATGAATGGTTCCGCCAAGAAATGGTGGAGAGATTATTTGTTGACCAGATCAGTTGGGTCGCCTACTCTTACTTGGGACCATGTCTCTCAGCTCTTCATAGAGAAGTTTCTGCCTATCACATTGAGAGAGGAGCGTCGCCATCAGTTGAGCGTCTCCAGCAGGGCAGTATGACTGTTACTCAGTATGAGACCCATTTTGTGGATTTGGCCCGTCCTGCTATTCTTCTACTTCCCACCGAGAGCGAGAGAGAGGGTGAGGAGGTTTATTGATGGACTTGCTCAGCCTATCAGATTGCAGATGGCTAAGAAGACTAGGAGTAAGATTTCTTTTTAGGCGGCTGTTAATATCCCAGACGAGTCGAGATGGTTCTTACTCAGGGTGGTCAGGGGTATGACAAGAGACCTCGTTATTCTGGTGAGTTCAGCGGTGCCTGGTCTAGAGGCAGGGGTACTTTTGGCAGAGGCCATCCTGCTAGGCCATTTAATTCAGCACTCCAGGCATCCCACGGTGCCTCAGGTGGTCGTGGCCCTCAGATGCATTATTCCGACCAGCTAGCCTACAGTGCACCACCAGCTCCTATTAGTGCACCTCCACTCCAGAGTTATCAGGGTGGTTACTCAGGTCGACAGGGTCAGTTTCAAGGTCAACAGTCACAGCAGCCGAGGTCATGTTATACTTGTGGTGATCCGAGGCACATTGCTAGATTTTGCCCTCAGACATCAGGTAGCTCACATCATCAGAGTTCTCGTGCCATGGTTCCGGCACCAGTTGCTGCACCACCTACTCAACCAGCCAGAGGCAGGTGGCAGCCAGAGGTAGAGGTCAGACTATTAGAGGTGGATGTCAGGCAGTTAGAGGTGAAGACCAGCTAGTTAGAGGTCATCCTAGTGACGTAGTTCAAAGTGGTAGGGCCCATCCCCGATGTTATGCTTTCCCAACCAGGCCTGAGGCTGAGTCTCCCGACGCTGTTATCACACGTACTGTTTCAGTTTACAATAGAGATTCTTCAGTTCTATTTGATCCGGGGTCTACTTTCTCCTATGTGTCATGCTATTTTGCTCTATATTTGGTTGTGCCCCGTGATTCTTTGAGTGCTCCTGTGTATGTGTCCATACCAGTGGGAGATGCTATTGTTGTAGATCGTGTTTATCGTTCGTGTGTGGTCACTATTGGGAGTCTTGAGACTCCCGTAGATCTTCTACTTCTCGATATGGTTGATTTTGATGTCATACTAGGTATGGATTAGCTGTCACCTTATCATGCTATATTGGATTATCATGCCATGAAGGTGACCTTAGCCTTGTAGGGGTTGCCTCGATTAGAGTGGAAAGGGACTCTTGGTCATTCTACCAGCAGTGTTATCTCTTATGTGAAGGCTCGGCATATGATCGAGAAGGGGTGTCTATCTTATTTGGCTTATGTTTGCGATTCTAGTACGGAGGTTCCTTCCATGGATTCAGTGCTGGTTGTTCGTGAGTTTTCAGAGGTGTTTCTGCAGACCTGCCCGGGATGCCACCCGACAGGGATATTGATTTCTACATTGATTTGGCTCCAGGAACTCAGCCCATTTCCATTCCACCATACCGAATGGCCCCTCCAGAGTTGAAAGAATTGAAAGAACAGTTACAAGATTTGCTTGATAAGGGCTTCATTAGACCTAGTGTCTCACCCTGGGGTGAACCTATGTTGTTTGTGAAGAAGAAAGATGGATCTATGAGGATGTGTATAGATTATCCGCAGTTGAACAAAGTCACCATGAATAACAACTGTCCATTGTCGAGGATTGATGATTTATTTGATCAGCTTCAGGGTACCAAGGTGGTTTTGAAGATTGATTTGAGATCTGGCTACCATCAATTGAGGATTAGGGCATCCGATGTTCCTAAGACATCTTTTCGAACTCGGTAGGGCATTATGAGTTTCTAGTGATGTCATTTGGGCTTACCAATGCCCAGCAGCATTCATGGATTTGATAAACCAGGTGTTCAAGCCCTACTTAGATTCCTTTATGATTGTATTTATTCATGATATCTTGGTCTACTCTCACAACCGAGAGGAGCATGAGCAGCACCTTTGGATCGTTCTTTAGACTCTGAGAGACATCCAGTTATATGTTAAGTTCTCAAAATGCCAGTTTTGGTTGAGTTCAGTTGCTTTCTTGGGCCACGTTGTATTAGCAGAGTGTATTCAGGTGGATCCTAGGAAGATTGAGGCAGTTCAGAACTGGCCTAGACTCATATTAGCTACAGAGATCCGTAGTTTCTTGGGATTGGCAGGTTATTACCGTCGGTTTGTGGAAGGGTTTTCATCCATAGCAGCCCCGTTGACCAGGTTGACCTAGAAGGGTGCCCCATTCAGGTGGTCAGATGAGTGTGGGGGGAGCTTCCAGTAGCTTAAGACAGCTTTGACTACGGCACCGATATTGGTGTTACCCATAGGTTCAGGATCTTATACAGTATATTGTGACGCATCTCGTATCGGTCTGGGTGCAGTATTGATGTAGGGTATTAAGGTTATAGCATATGCTTCACGGCAGCTGAAGGTTCACGAGAAGAATTACCTTGTTCATGATCTAGAGCTGGCAGCCATTGTTCACACGCTGAAAATTTGGAGGCACTATCTTTATTGCGTGCCATGTGAGGTATTTACGGATCATCGGAGCTTGCAGTATTTGTTCACGTAGAAGGAACTCAATTTGAGGCAGAGGAGGTGGTTGGAGTTATTGAAAGACTATGATATCACCATATTGTATCATCACGGGAAGGCCAATGTGGTGGCCGATGCCTTGAGTAGAAAGTCAGCTAGTATGGGTAGCCTTGCTTATATTCCAGTTGGAGAGAGACCACTTTCCTTGGATGTCCAGGCCCTGGCCAACCAGTTTGTGAGGTTGGATGTTTCCGAGCCCAGTCATATTCTAGCTTGTACAGTTGCTCGATCTTCTTTGTTTAAGCGCATCAGAGGTCGGCAGGATGACGATACTCATTTACTTGTCCTTAGAGACACAGTGCGGCATGGTGGTGCCAAGCAAGTTACTGTTGGAGATGACGGAGTTTTGAGGATGCAGGGTTGTATTTTGTGTACCAAATGTGGATGGACTTCGTGAGTTGATTCTCGAAGAGGCCTAGAGTTCCTGGTATTCTATTCATCCGAGCGCCGCCAAGATGTATCAGGACTTGCGGTAGCATTATTGGTGGATAAGGATGAAGAAAGACATAGTTGCATATGTATCTCGGTGTCTAAATTGGTAGCAAGTAAAGTACGAGCATCAGAGACCTGGTGGTTTGCTTCAGAAGAAAGAGATTCCTGAGTAGAAGTGGGAGCGTATCACTATGGATTTTGTTGTTGGACTCCCATGGACTCAAAGGAAGTCTGATGCGGTTTGGGTCAGTGTGGACAAGCTGACTAAGTCAGCGCACTTCATTCCTATGGCAGTTACCTATTCTTCGGAATGGTTGGCAGAGATTTGCACTCGTGAGATCGTCCGTCTTCACGATGTACCCGTGTCTATCATTTCTAATCGAGGTACGCAGTTCACCTTGCACTTTTGGAGGGCAGTACAACGTGAGTTGTGTACGTGTGTTGAGTTGAGCACAACATTTCATCCCCAGACAGATGGGCAGTCCAAGCGCACTATTCAGATCTTGGAGGATATGCTCCGCGCATGTGTTATAGACTTCGAAGGATCGTGGGATCAGTTCTTGCCCCTTGCAGAGTTTGCCTACAACAACAGCTATTAGTCGAGCATTCAGATGGCTCCCTGTGAGGCATTATATGGTAGGCGTTGCCGGTCACCAGTTGGGTGGTTCGAGCCGAGAGAGGCTCGGTTGTTGGGCACAGACTTAGTGCAGGATGTCTTGGATAAGGTCAAGATTATTCAGGATCGACTTCGCATAACTCAATCCAGGCGGAAGAGTTATGCCGACCGTAAAGTTCGTGATGCTGCATTTATGGTCGGGGAGAGAGTGCTACTTCGGGTATCACCCATGAAGGGTGTAATGAGGTTCAGAAAGAAGGTCAAATTGAGCCCTAGGTATATTGGACCTTTTGCGATTCTAGAGAGAGTGGGAGAGATGGCTTACAGGCTTGCTTTGCCACCTAGCTTAGCAGTTGTTCATCTGGTATTCTATGTGTCCATGCTTCGAAAGTATCACGACGATCCGTCCCATGTGTTAGATTTCAGCTCTGTCTAGTTGGACAAGGATTTGACTTACGAGGAGGAGCCGGTGGCTATTCTAGCCCGGCAGGTTCGCCAGTTGAGATCAAAGAGTTACCCTTCAGTTTGAGTACAAATTTTGGTACCGGCTCGGGTTGATCGAGATTTTAGCCATTGGACCCGCTATCCGGAGACTCAAGGTAGATCTGTCGGCATTCAAAGACCTTGAAGTCTCCGTCTATATTTACAGTTTTACTATTTCATTCATCCAAACAGTTGTATTTCTTTGAAACTATTAGTTATAATGAATTATAGAATGCTCGTGAATTGTCTCTCCAGATCCGTGTAGTAGTAATTAATACTGTTTTTATATTATTTTGCACTTATTATATTTCATCTTAGCTAATTATTGTAATTTACTGAATGGAAATAAGGATTGGGTTTAAAAATTCTCTAACGTTGGCTTGCCTAGCAAGTAAAATGTTATGCGCCATCACGGTCCCGACGGTGGAAATTCCGGGTCATGACATGAGGTTAATTGAATGACTCCCTTGTTTCTTAAGTCTTGACTCTTCCTGAGTAAGCATACAGGATAATTCTCTAACATACCACTTATCCTTAATAGTGTTATAGTTAATTTGAAATGGTCCATACTCAGGAAGCAACGAGTTCAGAATAAACTGAACCAAGAAGAGTCATCAACTTTCATCCCCAAGGTCTGAAGTATTGTTGCAATGTTAGTCATCTCGATGATATGATTTTGCATACTACGTGACCCATCAAACTTCATGGTCGTGAGTTCAGCCATTAGTGTACCAGCGAGAGACTTATCTGCAGAACGAAAACATTCTTCCACAAACTTCAGGTATTTCCTGGCACTTTCTGTTTGTTGAATAGTACTCTTAATGTTGTTGGCAATACTCATTCGCATAAACATAAGGCTCAGCCTGTTAGAGCATTCCCATGCTTTATGGAAAGACTTCTCATCTGCACTGCTCGTATCAGTAATGGCAGTGGGCTTATCATTCAGCAGAGCCAAGTCAAGCTCCATTACACCTAAGTGGAACTGGACTTGTTCATGCCATTCAGAGAAGTTCAATCCATTGGACACAGTAACAGACGAAACATGCGAATGAAGAGGAATAGCTGCAAAATAGATAATACATGCTCACAAATCAATATAGATTCGGCAAAACAGTTAAAGCATATCGTAATTCTCCTTTGGGTAAATACTACGACACACTATCATAACTTAAATGTCATTTTGTCTTTAATAGGTAATTAAATATTTTTAACCAAATATATATGCCATCTTTGGACAAACAATATATATTTGATTAAAGAATATTAATTTTACCTCATCATATTCACTATTCATAGAATGATTGATTCACCTTTGAGTAAATCCTTAAGTTCTAGCAATAGTGAAAATTAATTTATCCGCTAATTTTTTAATATTGGCATTTCATTAATTCCATGGCTAAATTATAACTGTATGTATAAATATTTTTCATGAACATACTAGTTTGGCCACTTTGGTGACTAACAAACTATATAAATATAAATGTACACATACAATAAATATCCGAAGACTTTATGCATGTGAATACTTTAAACAATCTAGTTTGATCTCTTTGGTTACGAACAAACTATGTAACTTTAAACACGTACATAATTAATAAATGGCCCTGATATTAAAATAGAAGCCTAAAGAAACAAATATAATTTCATGACCACAATTATAAAACAGGGACATAATGGGATAACTTAGTAACAACATCAATATAAATGCCTAATATTAATCCCTAGACGACACTGAAAATGCTTTATCGTGCGGCGCCTCTTTTTCAATCATCAAACTAATATGTTGATTCTGTTATAAATATATTATATTATGGATGTTCATTTAGTACTCCGTTGAAAATAAGCTTCCTGAAGAAGCTTATCTATATGAGACTCCACCGTAAATATATTTATCTATTTAGTACTCTACCGGAAATAAGTCTCCTGAAGAAGCTTATCCTTTCAGTACCCCGTTATGAATAAACATCACACTCGGTAGAAGATTATCTATATTTGGTACAATGAGCTTATCCTTGCGGTACCCCGCTATGGATAAACATTACCCCCGGTAGAAGATTATCTATATCTGGTACAATGAGCTTATCCTTTTGGTACTCCGTTATGGATAAGCATTACCCCCGGTAAAAGATTATTTAAATCTGGTATAATGAGCTTATCCTTTCGGTACTCCGTTATGGATAAATATTACCCCCGGTAGAAGATGATCTATATCTATTATAATGAGCTTATCCTTTCGGTGCTCCGTTATGGATAAATATTACCCTCGGTCGAAGATTATCTATATCTGGTACAGTAGCAGCTTACACAACATCTTGCAGAAGCAGCTTACAAAGCAACTTGCTTTCTTCTATAAATAGAGGAGATTTCAGTTTATTATGTACATAAGTTTGAAGTTTGAATAATATATCAGTTTTTCTCTATACTTGTCTTTACTTTACAGTCTTTATTTTATAATACGTTATCAGCAGGAGACTCTGCCATCTCGAGCAAATACTTTGAAAGTATCAGAGGTACGAACTTTCTTTTTCTAAATAATGTCAAATCTTTCTAAACTTGAGTTTGTAGCCCTGGATATATCGGGCAAAAGCTATATGTCTTGGGTGCTTGATGCTGAAATTCATCTTGATGCTGTAACACCCCAAAAAATTTCAAAGTACTAAAGTGTAAATCCCGGTAAATTTTGCAAATAAAATAAATTTTCATGGTGCCGGACTAGGCTTATGTGTTTGAGGATTGTAGAACAATGCACCGGAAAGTAAAGGAATATTTTTGGCGAAAAACCGCATTTCTGCGGTCCATTATGCGACCGCAGAATCACTCTGCGGTCCGCATAATTGCCGTAGAGTGAGGCAGTTAATTGGTCCAGTTGGAAGAAATTATGCGGTCGACTATGCGACTACATAACTGTTATGCAGTGCACTATGCGACCGCATAACAGTTATGCGGACCGCATAGTGACCGCAGACACAGGCAGATTTTTGGTCTTTTTGGGCACCAATTATGCGACCTATGTGCGTTTTGCATAACCATTATTTGGTCGCATATGCGACCGCAGAACCTGTTCCGGAGCTTCATTTTTGGGTTTTTAAAACCTAACCCTATTTCTTTAAATACCATTTTTGGTCCATTTTTGAGCTATAATCTAGCATTTTAGAGTAAGAGAGAGTGCCCAAGAGTGAGAAGGTGTTCTTCAATAATTGTTCTTCAATTATTGCTTAAGTTTTGGAAAATTAATAAGGGAATCTCACTAGGTCTTCATCCTAGAAGTAAGATTCTACACCCTAAACGCTAATTTCGAAATTTTCTAAAAATAGGTAATTAGCAAGATAATATTTTGGCACAAGAGTTGTTTATTTTACATGCATGTGTTATCAAAGGGTGTAGGAAGCATGTTGAGCTAACAATGGTAATGATATGGTTGTGGGATGATAGAATCCTCCATAAAAGGACTTTGAAACCTTAATGCACACCTAGTGTTTGATAAAATGTTCAAATGAGCTAGAACCATAATCATCTTCCGAATTTTGATTCAATTTGTTATATTTCTACAATAGATTGAAGTTGCTAAGAATTCCAGAATATTTTAGAGTTTAAGGAAGCTCAATTGAGGTATGTTGGCTAAACTCTTTTCTTAGAATTGGATTGAAAGATATATGTTCAACAAGTAACCCAAATGCTTTATTCATGTTATGTTATCAATTGAGGATGTTTTAAAATATGGGTTGTGCATTAGAAATGTTCGACTTTAATATAAATTCAAACGTAGGCTATTATGCCAAATTTTGTGAAGAATCTCTATGTTCCTTAGACTCTTAATTGCTCACATGTGTACTATATGCCTTGAGTTGAATTGTTGTTGTTATTGTTGATGATGTTGATGTTAGAAATTGAAAAGGTGAGCATGAAATACTTAATACGGCCAACGTGCCAAGAATGATATTATAATGATGGCCATAAGTGCCAATGAAATAAAAAGATGTGAAAGTAATATGAAATGCGATGATTGATACAAAAAGGTTGACGTCTCGAATAAGACAGCCTAGGCGATCGGGTCGTGATCGGACACCATGTCGCACACATGGTGGTGATTGTGCTGGAATTTATAATTGAAATTGTGATTGTGGTCGATGTCCCTAATGGATAGCCTAACCGATCGAGTCGTGATCGGACTCCATGTTAAAGATGGTGGTACTGATACTGAAAGTAATTGTGGTTGATGTCTCTAATAAGACAGCCTAGTCGATCGGGTCGTGATCGGACTCTGTGCTAAGAGTACGGTGGTATTGGTAATGTGAATAATGGTATTGTCAATAATGGAATGTCGATACTATAAATTTCCCAATGTGAGATATGGAAATTTATTTGAATACTGTCTTGATCCCAAATTGAGGTTTGATGTTGATTAAGGCTCTCATTGATATTATGATATTCTTGTTTGTATTATTTGTTCTATTGAGAGGGTGTTTAGTTATACATACTAGTGCTATTCGACGGTACTGACGTCCCTTTTGCCGTGGGCGCTGCATCTTCAAATGAATGCAGGTGGTTTCACAGCAAGAGATATTGATCAGTGATAGCAGTACACTTTCTTCCCAGCTGACTTGGTGAGCCCCACTTCATCCCGAGGTCGTGTATCTTTTGGACTTTGTGTATTCTGTTTGAGGTATAGTCGGGGCCTTGTTGCCGGCATTACCATTGTACTCTTCTTTAACTATAGAGGCTCCGTAGACATAGTGTGGGTTGTGTATTGGTGCTGGGAAAGTAAAAATATATATTATGTTTTGGTTGTATTACTTGTCTATTTGACACTTTAAAAATGATAAACTATTGGAAATTAATTGGTATTGTAGACGTGAACACCTTTTGTCTAATTAATGAAAATATGTATTACCTTCATTCGTAGATGAGTTTGGGTAGAAGGAAATCAAACAGGCTTGCTCGGTTGGGTTCACTCAGTTGAGTGCCGGTCACGCTCCTCGGTTTTGGGGCTCTACAAACATGGTATCATAGCCTAAGATTTTAAAGTATCCTAGAATGTCTCGGAGCCATGTCTAGTAGAGTCCTTATTATGGGTGTGTTGTCGACCACATCTATAATTAGGATGCTACATGGGCATTTAGGAATAAAACCCTTCTTTCATCTTCTTGATCGTGCGATAAAGCTGGTTGTAAGATTGTCCCTCCTTCAACTCGTGCTTTACTTTAATTTTAGTACATGGCACCTAATAAGAAGGCAAGAACTAGCCAAAGAGCCAATGTCACCCCGGGAGTGACAGTTGATCCTATAATTGATGATGCGGGTGAGCACCCGAGGAGTGAGAATATTGCTCCAGTTACTACACTGCCTAACTCTACTACAATTGATCAGACCACACCTGTCCCTATACCTACTAAGGGTGCAACAGTTCCTCCAACTGATATACCAGTTCCACCTCCAGTTCTAGCTTTTGATTCTGGTGTTTCTGATGTTAATCTTAGGGGAGCCATACAAATGTTGGCTCAGATAGTGGCATCCCAGGCCCAGAGATCAAATGTTGCACCCACTTCTTCTAGTCAGCCAGGGGATTCTACTAGTTTCAGGGTGAACAGCTTTCTCCAGTTGGATCCTCAAGTGTTCATGGGTACTAACCCAGAGGAAGATCCCCAGGACTTCATTGATGAGATGCACAAGACTTTCCTAGTTATGCGTGCTACTGAAACAGAGGCAGTGGAATTGGCCTCCTACCACCTGAAAGAGGTAGCATATTCTTGGTTTGAACTATGGGAGGAGTCCCGTGAAGAAGGGATCCCTCCAGGGAGGTGGGGTGAGTTTGCCGATGCCTTCATTGATCATTTCTTGCCTGCCGAAACTAAGGCAGCCTGTGCTGCTGAGTTTGAGAACATGAGGCAAGGTAGCCTGAGTGTGTGGGATTACCATATGAGATTCATGTACCTGTATAAGTATGCTATTTACATGCTGCCCACTATGGAGGCTAGAGTTCGCCGATTTATACAGGGACTTAGTCCCTTGGTAATTAATGAGGCTGCTACAGCTGCCTTGAATTCTGATATGAACTATGGAAAGATGGTGGCATTCACTCAAGCCACAAAGACCCGCAAATTAAGGAACAAAATGGAGCGAGAGGGTAGTAATAAGGCCCGGTCTACGGTCAACTTTGGTAGTTCTTCTGGTGGCGGCAGGTTAGCCTTCAGAGCAGGGTCGTCAGAGCCATCACAGTCCTTTACTCAGTCTTCGGCTAGTGCACCACCATCAGGGCTTAGTCAGCAGCAATAATGAAGTTGTTTCAGGCCCAATTAGGGCAATAGGGGATCCAATCAATAGGGTCATCAAGGTGGTAGATTCCAGCAGCAAAGGAGGCCCCATGTCCTAGGTGTGGAAAGATGCACCTAGGAATATGCTACATGGACTTACCCATATGCTACGGATGTGGATTGAGGGGTCACATTCAGAGGGATTGTCGTTTGTCCCGCCAGGGTGCGGGCAGGGGCATGGAACAACCAGCCAGTTCTGCAGCTACTACATCCACAACACCTCCTCCAGCTCGAGGCACTCCAACACCCGCAGGGCGTGGTGCAGCTAGGGGTGGAGCACAGAGTACGGGAGGACCCGGATGTTTCTATGCTATGAGGGGTCGCTAGAGTTCAGAGGCTTCTCCAGATGTTGTCACAGGTATATTGACTATCCAATCTCATGATGTATATGCTCTTATTGATCCCGATTCCACTTTGTCATATGTCACCCCTTATGTTGCTATGGAATTTGGGATAGAACCAGAATAGCTTTATGAGTCGTTCTTTGTATCTACTCAGGTTGGTGGGCCTATTTTGTCTGCGCGGGTTTATAGGGATTGTTTTGTCACGTTGCGTGGTCGGGACACCGTGGACGATCTTATTGAATTGAGAATGTTCGATTTTGATGTGATAATGGGGATGGATTGGATTTATTCTTGTTTTGCCATGCGTGATTGTCGAACCAGAACTGTTAGGTTCGAATTTCCAAATGAGCCAGTTAGTAAGTGGAAGAGTGATAATGTAGTGCCAAAGGGTAGGTTTATTTCTTACCTTAAGGCCACGAAAATGATCAACAAGGGATGTATTTACCATTTGGTCCGGGTTACGGACACCGATGCTAAGGCACCTACACTTGAGTGTGTGCCTGTTGTGAATCAATTTCCGGGAGTCTTTCCGGATGAACTCCCTGGGATCCCACCAGACAGGGAGATTGATTTTGGGATTGATGTGATGCAAGACACACATCCTATATCTATTTCACCCTACAGAATGGCACCCGCAGAATTGAAGGAGCTAAAGGAACAATTAAGAGATTTGTTAGAAAAGGGTTTTATCCAGCTAAGTGTGTCGCCTTGGGGTGCACCTGTCCTTTTTGTAAGAAAGAAAGATGGGTCACTGAGAATGTGTATTGACTATCGGCAACTTAATAAGGTAACAATCAAGAATAAGTATCCACTGCCAAGGATAGATGACTTGTTTGACCAACTACAAGGTGCTAGGTACTTCTCTAAAATTGATTTTATGATCCGGGTATCACCAATTGAAGATGAGGGAGCGGAATATTCCTAAAACAGCTTTAAGAACCCGATATGGTCACTTTGAATTTTTGGTGATGTCTTTTGGGCTAACAAATGCCCCAGCAGCCTTCATGGATCTTATGAATCGAGTTTTTAAGCCATTCCTTGACTCTTTTGTGATAGTATTTATTGACAATATTCTTGTATATTCACGAAGTCAAGAAGACCATGCCGACCATCTCAGGGTAGTTCTGCAAACCCTACATCAGCACCAGTTATATGCAAAGTTTTCAAATTGTAAATTTTTGCTTGAATCGGTTATATTCTTGGGTCATGTAATCTCTAGTGAGGGAATTAAGGTTGATCCACAGAAAATTTCAGCTGTGAAGAATAGGCCGAGGCCTACAACTCCAACAGAAATTCGTAGTTTCTTAGGCTTAGCTGCATATTACAGAAAGTTTGTGGAGGAGTTTTCTACTCTTGCCTCTCCATTGACTAAATTGACATAGAAGGCAATTAAGTTCCAATGGTCAGATGCTTGTGAAAAAAGTTTCCAAGAATTGAAAGCAAGATTGACTACAGCACCGATGTTGACTCTACCAGAGGGTATAGATGGATTTGTGGTATATTGTGATGCCTCAAGAATCGGGCTTGGATGTGTATTAATGCAACATGGAAAGGTGATAGCTTATGCTTCTACGCAACTAAAGAATCATGAAAAAAATTATCCAACACATGATTTAGAACTTGCGGCGGTGGTATTTGCATTGAAAGTTTGACATCATTATTTATATGGGGTCCAAGTGGATATATTCACGGATCATAAGAGCCTTAAATATATTTTCAAACATAAGGAATTGAATCTGAGGCAGAGAAAATGGCTTGAATTACTCAAAGATTATGAAATTGATATTTTATACCATTCGGGGAAGGCTAATGTTGTGGCGGATGCTCTTAGCCGAAAATCTATGGGTAGCTTAGCACACTTGGAGGCATATCAAAGGTAATTGGCCAAAGAAGTTCACCGATTGGCTAGTTTGGGAGTTCGTCTTGCGGACTCTAGTGAAGGAGGGGTAATTGTGCAAAAAAGGGTTGAATCATCGCGTGTTGTGGAAGTCAAAGAGAAACAATACAACGATCCATTATTGGCGCAATTGAAAGAGGAGATTCACAAACATAAGACCATGGCCTTTTCTCTTGGAATGGATGATGGTACACTAAGGTACCAAGGTCGACTATGTGTTCCAAATGTAGATGGTCTCCGTGAAAGAATTTTGTCTGAAGTTCACACATCTAGGTGTTCCGTGCACCCAGGTTCAACAAAAATGTATCATGATCTTAAGGAAGTCTATTGGTGGAATGATATGAACAGGAATGTGTCGGACTTTGTGGCAAGATGTCCGAATTGTCAGTAAGTGAAGGCCGAACACCAAAGGCCCAGTGGGTTGGCACAGAACATAAAAATTCTAATGTGGAAGTGGGAAATGATTAATATAGACTTTGTGGTAGAATTACCACGCACTCCGAGCAAGTTTGACTAAATTTGGTTTATTGTGGATCGACTCACGAAATCAGCACACTTTTTGCCGGTTAAGTCTACCGACATAGCGAAGCAGTATGCTCGGTTGTATAGCAAAGAAATAGTCAGGTTGCATGGTACCCCAGTTTCCATCATTTCTGCTAATTCACTGCTAATTTTTGGAAGAAAGTTCAGCAAGGTTTGGCTACTCAAGTGAATCTTAGTACAACCTTTCACCCGCAGACTGACGGGCAGGCAGAGTGGACTATTCAAACGCTTGAGGATATATTGCGTGCTTGTGTGCTAGACTTCAAAGATAGCAGGGATGATCATTTACCACTTATAGAATTTGCATATAATAATAACTATCATGCTAGCATTCAAATGGCGTCGTTCGAGGCTTTATATGGTAGGAGATGTAGATCTCCCATTGGGTGGGGAAGCAGAGTTGATAGGGCCAAACCTCGTGCATCAGGCTATGGAAAAAATTAAAATCATTAAGGAGTGGTTGAAGACTGCTAAGAATCTTCAGAAATCCTATTCGGATGTTCGTCGTAGGGATTTGGAGTTCAAAGAAGATGATTGGGTATTCTTGAAAGTTTTCCCCATGAAGGGTGTAATTCAATTTGGTAAGAAAAGGAAATTGAGTCCGAGGTATGTCAGATCGTACAAAATCATTCAGAAGATCGGTGATGTGGCGTACAAGCTTGAGCTACCACCAGAGATGTCATTAGTACACCCAGTATTTCATGTGTCTATGTTGAAGAAAGTAGTTGGAGATCCGACAATCATTGTTCCGGTTGAGACTATTGAGGTAAATGAGAAATTGACTTACGAAGAGATTCCAGTTTCTATTATTGATCGCTTAGTTCGAAAATTAAGAAATAAAAAAATTGCCTCTGCGAAAGTGTTGTGGCGAAACCAATAGGTTGAAGAGGCTACTTGGGAGGCCGAGGAAGAAATGAAGAAAAAGTATCCTTATTTGTTTGATTGACCATGTATTTATAAAGTTGTGATCTAGGAAAATTATAAGACTTACTTTTTATGAATTTTGTATCATTTGAACACTTGGCGTTAAGGGCATTCCTTTCTGGAAATATATTGCTTATGAGGCCACAGTTGGTGTTGTTTTGTATTATGTTACGTCATTGGAATATGCATATGTTGTTAGGATGTGTTTCTGGGGCTCTCTAACAGGTGGATAGGCCTAATTACAAGGGAAACTCTGGCGAAAGTTTTGGAAAATTAGGGAGTTAGTCAAATTTGGGGCTGTTAATGTGTGGTATAAAACAAACTGAGTTGCATAAGATGCTAATGACAGATTTTTACCCTCATTCGAGGACGAATGATCCTAAGCGGGGGAAAATGTAACACCCCGGAATATTTTGAAGTACTAAAGTGTAAAACCTATTCCGGAGCTTCATTTTTGGGTTTTTAAAACCCGACCCTATTTCTATAAATACAATCTTTGGTCCATTATTGAGCTGTAATCTGGCATTTTAGAGTGAGGGAGAATGCCCTAGTGTGAGAAGGTGTTATTCAATAATTATTTTTCAATTCTTGCTCAAGTTTTGGAAGATTAAGAAGGGAAGCTCATTAGGTCTTTATCCTAGAGGTAAGACTCTACACCCTAAACCCTAATTTCGAATTTTCTGAAAATGGGTAATTAGCAAGATAATTTTTAGGCATGAGAATTGTTTATTTTACATGCATGTGTTATCAAAGGGTGTAGGAAGATTGTTGAGCTAAGAATGGTAAAGATTGGGTTGTGGGATGATGGAATCCTCCATAAAAGGACCTTGAAACCTTAATGCACACCTAGTGTTTGATAAAATGCTCAAATGAGCTAGAACCATAAGCATCTTCCTAATTTTGATTCAATTTGTTATATTTCTACAATAGATTGAAGTTGCTAAGAATTTCGGAGCATTTTAGAGTTTAAGGAAGCTCAATTGAGGTATGTTGGCTAAACTCTTCTCTTAGAATTGGATCCCACAATATTCATGTGAATTATGTAAGTCCCGAGTGGTTCATTATAAAATTGGGTATTCCGAGTAAGCTTTGGTTGAAAGATATATGTTCAACAAGTAACCCAAATGCTTTATTTATGTTATGTTATCAATTGAGGATGTGTTAAAATATGAGCTGTGCATTAGAAATGTTCGACTTCAAGATAAATTCAAACATAGGCTATTATGCCAAATTTTGTGAAGAATCTCTATGTGCCTTAGACTCGTAATTACTCACATATGTACTATATGCCTTGATTTGAATTGTTGTTGTTATTTTTGATGATGTTGATATTAGAAAGTGAAAAGGTGAGCATGAAATACTAACTACGGCCAACATGCCAAGAATGATCTTATAATGATGGCCATTAGTGCCAATGAAATGAAAAGATGTGAAAATAATATGAAATGCGATGATTGATACAAAAAGGTTGATGTCTCGAATAAGACAGCCTAGCTGATCGGGTCATGATAGGACACCATGCCGCACACATGGTGGTGATTGTGCTAGAAATTGTAATTGAAATTGTGATTGTGGTCAATGTCTCTAATGGATAGCCTAGCCGATCGGGTCGTGATCGAACTCCGTGTTAAAGACGGTGGTACAGATACTGAAAGTAACTGTGGTTGATGTCTCTAATGAGATAGCCTAGCCGATCGGGTTGTGATCGGACTCCGTGCTAAGAGTACGGTGGTATTGGTAGTGTGAATAATGGTATTGTGAACAACGGAATGTCGATACTATAAATCTCCCAATGTGAGATATTGAAATTTATTTGAACATTGTCTTGATCCTAAATTGAGGTTTGATATTGATTAAGGCTTTCATTGATATAATGATATTCTTGTTTGTATTATTTTTTCTATTGAGAGGGTGTTTAGTTATACATACTAGTTCTATTCGACGGTACTAATGTCCATTTTGCCGGGGGCGCTGCATCTTTAAATTGATGCAGGTGGTTCCACAACAGGAGATATTGATAAGTGATAACACTACACCTTCTTCCAAGCTGACTTGGTGAGCTCCACTTCATCCTGGGGTCATGTATCTTTTGCACTTTGTGTATTCTGTTTGAGGTATAGCCGGGACCTTATTGCCGGCATTATCATTGTACTCTTCTTTAACTATAGATGCTCCGTAGACATAGTGTGGGTTGTGTATTGGTTCTAGGAAAGTCAAAATATATATTATGTTGTGGTTGTATTACTTGTCCATTTGAGACTTTAAAAATGATTAAGTATTGGAAATGAATTGGCATTGTTGACGTGAACACAATTTGTCTAATTAATGAAAATATGTATTACCTCCATTCGTGGATGAATTTGGGTGGAAGGAAATCAAATAATCTTGCTCGGTCAGGTTCACTCGGTTGAGTGCCGGTCGCGCTCCTCGGTTTTGGGGCGTGACAGATGCGATCGGTTTGGCAGACACCATCATGGAGAAAAATCAAGCATCAAACCAAGACTGTGCCAAAGCAATGATATTCCTACACCATCACCTTGATGAAGGCTTGAAAATGGAATATCTCACTATTAAAGATCCATTCATACTGTGGAATAATTTGAAAGATAGATATGACCACCTGAAGATTGTCGTTCTTCCACAGGAACATTATGATTGAACTCATCTAAGACTATAAGATTTTAAAAGTATTCAGAACGTATCTCACATCTTCTTGTAGCCGAGCAACCTAATGGGTTATTAATGAAAAACCATGAAAGCCGAACTACTAATTCTTGTCCATTCCCTAAAGTGAATGAGACGAACTTCCACCAAGCTAAGCGTGGAAGAGGATGTGTCCCCAGTCGTGGTCATGTCTGTGGTTGGGGAAGAAACTCTAATCATGGTAATAATAATGCACCAAAGAACCCTCCTCACCACCAGCAGTGGAAAAGGAAGGAACAAAAGCATAAAGCGGTGCAATCAGCAAAGCTAAAAAATGCATGTTATAGATATGGAGGAAAAGGGCACTGGTCAAGTACATGTCATACGCCAAAGCACCTGGTTGAGCTGTATCAAGCCTCCCTAAAGAAGACAGAGAAAAATGCTGAAGCAAATTATATTTATGAAGATAATTTAGACTTCATGCATTTGGATGTAGCTAATTACTTTGCACTCCCGGAAGGAGAAACAAGTCATGTGATCGGTGATGAATCTGTAGAGATGTAAATATTTTAATTTTTGTTGCTTGTAGTAGATAGTATGGTTATGTAATTATTGTGCATAAATAAAAGTTATGCTTTGATAATGATGTTTACTATCATATTTATTTTGTTTATGTCATTTTGAAGAATATGGATAATCCTCAAATTATGTTTGGATCAAAACCAATCATGAAGATATTTGTGTAATTGATAGTGGAACAACTCATGCCATATTCAAAGATCAAAAATAATTTTCTTATTTGCATAAGGAAAAAGTAAATATTTCAACAATTTCTGGTAATATAAGTTTAATTGAAGGCTCTGGAAGAGCCACTATATTTCTGTCTAAGGGAACAAAACTTATAATAGACAATGCATTATTCTCATCCAAGTTTTGAAGAAACTTGTTGAGTTTTATAGATATCCGCCGAAATGGGTATCATGTTGAGATGATAGATGAAATGAATATGGAATATCTTTGTATTACAAAGAATATTTCTGGGCAGAAGTGCATTGTAGAAAAGTTACCAACTTTATCTTCTGGCTTATACTATTCAAAGATTAGTACAGTTGAAGCACACTCTATCGTAAACCAGAAGTTTACTGATTCAAATATATTTGTGCTTTGGCATGGCCGTTTGGGCCATCCTGGATCAATAATGATGAGTCGAATTACTGAAAATTCGAGTGGGCATCCATTAAAGAACCTGAAGATTTTACAAATAAGTAATTTTCTTGTGATGCTTGGTATCAAGGCAAAATGATCACTAGACCATCACCAAGGAAGGTTGGCATTGAATCCCCTACCTTTTTAGAATGTATACATGGGAATATATGTGGACCTATTCACCCACCAAGTGGGTTGTTTAGATATTTTATGGTCATAATAGATGCATCTTCAAGATGATCTCATGTGTGCCTACTATCATCTCGCAGCCTGGCGTTTGCAAAGCTACTAGCCCAAATAATTCGATTAAGGGCACAATTCCCAGATTATCCTATAAAGGCTATTCACCTTGATAATGCTGAAGAATTCTCATCTCAAGCTTTTGATGATTATTGTCTATCAGTTGGGATAAAAGTTGAACATCCTGTAGCTTATGTTCATACGCAAAATGGCCTTGTAGTGTCATTTATTAAACGCCTCCAATTGATAGCAAGACCACTACTTATGAAAACATAATTGCCCACTACTGTTAGCATCACTTATCTGTCTCAGACCGACACATTATAATAAATATTCTCCCTCATAATTAGTTTTTGGTCATGAACCAAATATTGCCCATCTACGAATTTTTGGATGTGTTGTATATGTGCCAGTAGCACCACCACAACGTAGTAAGATGGGCCCATAAAGAAGGCTAGGAATATATGTTGGGTTTGAATCACCCTCCATTATTCACTATCTTGAACCATTGAGGGAGATTTATTTACTGGTCGATTTGCAGATTATCGGTTTGATGAAACAAATTTTCCACAATTAGTGGGGGAGAAAAAGGAAATCAAAAGAGAAATTGTGTGGAAAGTTTTATCATTATCCCATTTTGATCCACGTACCCCTATATGTAATCAGAGGTCCGGAAGATCATCCATTTACAAAATATAGCAAATCAAATGCCAGACGCGTTTACTGATTTGAAAAGTATAACTAAGTCACATATCCCTGCAGAGAGTGTGCCTATCTGAATTGATGTCCCAATAGGACCATCTACTAGCATGAGAGCTAGTGAACCTAAAGCACGCCTGAAGCGTGGTAGGCCTTTGGGTTCTAAGGATAGAAATCCATGAAAACGAAAATCAACAAATGATCAAATCGATACTATGAAGGGATCCCCTGAAGAGACCCAAGATCTGATTAGTTATGAGATTCCTGATGAAATCAATGAACCCGAGACTCAAGTGAGTAAGAAGCTTTTAATAAGTTCTACTGTTGAAGTGATTAATTTAAATCGATCTGAAATAGTGATGGATAATATTTTTGCATATAATGTTGCACTTAAAATTATGCAAGATAGTGAGGATCTTGAACCCCGATCTGTCAAAGAATGTCAACAAAGATCTGATTGGCCAAAATGGCAAGAGGCAATTCAATCAGAATTAAACGCACTTTCTAAAAGAGATATCTTTGGACCAATAGTCCAAACACCTGCTGGTATAAAAATCAGTTGGTCATAAATGGATTTTTGTGCGAAAAAGGAATGATAAAAATGAAATTGAAAGATACAAAGCTCACATTGTCGCACAAGGATTCTCACAACGACCTGGAGTCGATTTTGATGAAACATATTCACCTGCTATGGATGCCATAACATTTTGATATCTCATCAACTTAGCACTACATGAAAAGCTTGAAATACATCTAATGGATGTAGTTACAGCTTATCTGTACGGTTGTAACAACCCGGCCGGTCGTTTTGAGTGTATAGCCCCGATCCCCTATTTACTATTTTCCCCGTATCTGTTTTTGCTTAAGTGACTTGCCGAGAGGTCTTGTTTTTTGGTTTTGGAGTGTTTCGGGACACTTAGTCCCTAAAGCGGAAGATTAAGTCTCAGAATTTTGACCGTAGTCAGAAGTGTGTGAAGATGACTCCGGAATGGAGTTCTGTCGGTTTCGTTAGTTATGTTGGGTGATTTTGGACTTATGAGCATGTCCGGACTGTGAATTTGAGGTATGTAGCTAATTTAGGCTTGAAATGGCAAAAGTCGAATTTTGGGAAGTTTGACCTGGGGGTTGACTTTTTGATATCGGGGTTGGATTCTGATTTCGGAAGTTGGAATAGGTCCGTAATGTTGAATATGACTTGTGTGTAAAATGTGAGGTCAATCGGACATGGTTTGGTAGGTTTTGGCGTCGTTTGTGAAATTTAAAATTTTAGAAGTTCTTTAGGCTTGAATCCGGGTGAAATTGGTATTTTGATATTGTTTTGAGTGATTCGAAGGCTCGACTAAGTTCGTATGTTATTTTATGATTGGTTGGCATGTTTGGTTGAGGTCCCGGGGACCTCGGGTGAGTTTCGAATGCTTAACGGATCACTTTTGTATTTTGGAAGATAACAGATTTTCTAGTGTTTTGTTGCAGACATTATCTTCATCGCGTTCGCGAGGGAGTTCTCGAGTTTGCGCAAGGCATCTGGGAAGGCCATTTGAGTTACCCTTCGCGTTCGCGATGTGGTTCCCGCATTTGCAAAGATGTGGAACCCTGAGGCTATGCGTTCGCGACATGGTCCTTGCGTTCGCGGAGAGGGACGGGCAGATGGAGCTTCAGGCATTTAAGCCTACGCATTCGCGAAGAGGGTCCCGCGTTCGCATAGGGTTGGCTAGTGAAAGGTACGCGTTCGCGATAGGTCACTCGCGTTCGAGAAAGAGGAATTCTGGTCAACATTTATTTGTTCAACGCGAACGCGAGGCTTTAACCGCATTCGCGAAGAAGGAATTAACTGGGCAGATATAAAGATTCAAAAACGAGGGTTTGGCCATTTTTATCAAAACTTGAGTTTGGGAGCTCGGATTTGGATGAGATTTTGAGGGATTTTAAGAGACATCGATTGGGTAATGATTCTACACATGATTTTGGTTATATCCCACTAATCTATCATTAATTGCATCATTAAATTTTGAATTTGGGTTCAAAATTGGGGAAAATGGGAAGAAATGCTTCAACTAAGATTTTGGGTTTTGATTGAGATTTTGACATCGGATTTGGATAAATTTGGTATGGTTGGACTCGTGAGTGAATGGGATTTCGGGTTTTGTGACTTTTGTCGGATTTCGAGAATTGGGCCCGCAGCTGGCTTTTGACCAATTTCGATTTTTGGCTTGTAATATCCTATTTTTCTTGTGGAATTGATTCCTTTAGCCTATATTAATTATCGCATACTGCTTGTGGCTAGATTTGGGGCATTTGGAGACTGATTCGAGGGGCAAAGGCATTGCAGAGTAGAATTTTGCACGGTTTGAGGTAAGTAACAGTCTTAAATATGGTTTTGAGGGTATGAAACCCCGAGGATTGGTATGATGTTAGTGTTAAGAGGTGATGCACATGCTAGGTGATGGGTGTGTGAGTGTGCACCGTGAGGGATTGTGACTTAGTCCGTCCTGTGAGAATGTAAAGTCGAATAGCCATTGTTATTACTTGTTTTTCCTAGTCTTTGAGAAATTGACCGCATTTCATGTTAGAAACCATGCTTAGGCCATATGATATCACTATTGGGACATGTAACAGTCATGTACTTGTTTAATTGACTGCTAATTTTTGTCTTGTACTCAGTCACAGTCGTACGTATGTGTTATATCTCTGTTCCCTCTCATTTGGCTGATTATTATGATATTCTGTGAGCCCGAGGGGCTGGAGAGGTCAGTGATTGAGGTAAGGCCTGAGTGACGAGTTGTGAACTATGTGAGGGTATATGGATCGGATTGCAAGACGCAACGAGCCTTATGGCTATTTATGGACTGTGGATCGGGTTGCACGCTGCGACGAGCCTTATGGATACTTATATTTTGGGATAGGGTTGCATGCCGCAGTGATATAGCGCTTGGGCTGAAAGGAGCCCCTCCGAAGTCTGCACACCCCCAGTGAGCGCAGGTACCTATTAAGTGTGAGTACTGAGGGCTGAGAGCTTAGTGTTTGAGCTATTGTGACGAGTTAAGTGTTTGTTGCCCTGAGAGGCTGTACTTGTTTTCATTTGTTGATGCACTTAGTTGCTATCTGTCATTGTTGTGAAATTTCTGAAAGATTCTATATCCGGATTACATGCACTGTAACTGTATAAACTGATTTGGCTTGAACTATCGGATTTGAAAGTATGTCTACTCTTCACTACCTTCTCAGTTCCTTATTTATTTCTGTTACTTGCTGAATTGGTTGTACTCATGCTACACACTGCACTTCATGTGCAGATCTAGGTGTGTTTGATCACAGAGGTCGTTGAGTTCATGCGCAATCGAGTATCGGAGACTACGAGGTAGCTACCGGGGTCCGCAGACCTTGTCTCTCCTTCTATGTTTTCTCTCTTTTCTGTATTGATACTTAGACACTGTTTGTATTAGACTGGTTATCTTGATGCTCATGACTCAGTGATACCCCGATGTCGGGCTATTTTTCCGCACTTATGTTTGGGTTTTACCCCATTTTTATGAAAAACTCTGGTTAGTTTAAATATCTTAATTCATTTATGTTAAATGTTGAAAGTGTTTTGGAAATGTCGGCTTGCCTAGTATCACGATAGGCGCCATCACGAAAGGTTAGGTTTTGGGTCATGGCAACGGTTCACTTGATAATGAAATTTATATGAAAATCCCCGAAGGACTTAAAATGCCTGAAGCAAATCCAAAATCTCGAAAAATGTATTCAATCAGATTACAAAGATCTTTGTATGGTTTAAATAAATATGGGTGTATGTGGTATAATCGTCTTAGTGAATATTTGTTGAAAGAGGGTTACATAAATGATGTTATTTGTCCATGAATTTTTATAAAGAAAATGACATCAGAATTTTTATGTTGATGACATAAATCTTATTGGAACTCTAGAAAAGCTCCAAAAGGCAATTGAATATCTTAAGAAAGAATTTGAGATGAAAGATCTTGAAAAGACAAAAGTTTGTGTTGGTCTGCAAATTGAACATTTAGCAGACGGGATCTTTATCCATCAATCTGCCTATACATAAAGGGTCTTAAAACGCTTTTACATGGACAAAGCGCATCCATTGAGTACACCAATGGTTGTTCGATCACTTGAAGTGAATAAGGATTTGTTTAGACCTTCATAAGAGGATGAGGAACTCCTTGGTCCCGAAATATCTTATCTTAGTGCAATTGGTACATTTATGTATCTTGCTAATGCTACAAGGCCTGACATAACATTATCTGTTAATTTACTAGCAAGATATAGCTCTTCTCCTACACGGAGACATTGGAACGGGATTAAGCATATATTTCGATATTTAAAGGAAACACTTGATATGGTTTTATTTTATTCTAACAAAGGTAGTGCAGATCTTGTTGGTTATGCAGATGCAGGTTATTTATCCGATCCACATAAAGCTCGATCTCAAATCGGGTACGTGTTTACATGTGGAGGTACTGTCATATCATGGCGCTCCACAAAGCAGTCTATTGTTGCTACTTCTTCAAATTATGTTGAGATAATTAAATTTTATTCAAGAAAAATGTGGTTTGGAATGTGATAAAAGATCCACAATTTTATACGAAGACAATGAAGCATGCGTAGCCCAATTAAAAGAAGGATTTATAAAAGGAGATAGAACGAAGTACATTTCACCAAAATTATTCTACACAAATAATCTTCAGAAAAATAGTGACATTGATGTGCAACAAATCCGTTCAAGTGACAATCCAGCAGATTTATTCACTAAATCTTTGCCAACTTCAACTTTTGATAAGATGGTATACAAGATTGGAATGCGGAGACTCAAATATTTGAAACAAAATTTTTATCAGTGGGAGTAAAATACGCACTATACTATTTTTCCCTTACTAAGGTTTTATCCACATGGTTTTCTTTATAATGTTTTTAACGAGACAACTAGTTATGCGTATTACTCAATATATGTATTCTTTTTCCTTCACTAAGATTTTTTTTCCACGGAATTTTTCCTAGTAAGGTTTTAATGAGGCACATTATCTTTTAATGAACATCCAAAGGGGAGTGTTATAAATATATTATATTATGGATGTTTATTTAGTATTCCGTTGAAAATAAGTTTCCTGAAGAAGCTTATCTATATGAGACTCCACCGAAAATATGTTTATCTATTTAGTACTCTATTGGAAATAAGTCTTCTGAAGAACCTTATCCTTTTAGTACCGCATTATGGATAAATATTACACCCGATAAAAGATTATCTATATCTGGTATAATGAGCTTATCTTTTCGGTACCCCACTATGGATAAATATTACCCACGGTAGAAGATTATCTATATCTGGTATAATAAGCTTACCCTTTCGGTACTCCATTATGGATAAATATTACCCCGATAGAAGATCATCTATATCTGGTATAATGAGCTTATCCTTTCGGTACTCCGTTATGGATAAATATTACCCCCGGTAGAAGATTATCTATATCTGATATAATGAGCTTATCCTTTCGGTACTCCGTTATGGATAAATATTACCCCCGGTAGAAGATTATCTATATCTGGTACAGTAGCAGCTTACACAACAACTTGCTTTCTTCTATAAATAGAGGAGATTTCAATTTATTATGTACATAAGTTTGAAGTTTAAATAATATGTCAGTTCCTCTCTATACTTATCTTTATTTTACGGTCTTTATTTTATAACAGATTCTTCATTATTCTTTGTATTTAACCATTCAGTATGTACATAAATTAATGGTTCATCTTGGTATTAGAGGATGAGAGGCAGAACTCATTAAATCAAAGATTCCCTCAAATTTTTAGATTACAAGGTCACGGTCTGAGACCTCCTTAACTCTTGAAACATACAAAGAAGGAAAATACTTTTACCCTTCTTTTTAGAGCAATCACGACTATAGAACTATAAATCCCTTTTTTTTTAAAATTCAATTATAGAGCAAATTAATAAAAACAGTAAGACTCCATGAACCCTTAACAAAGAATCAATGCTGGGCGTCTAATTACTTTCATAATCACAATGTAATCAATTACGTTAACACAGTTACACTTAATCATAAGAATCATATATGTCAAAAGTTCATATTTACCAAAACGTTACTACATTCATTCGGCAAGATTCTTTCTCTCGGTATGTTTTGAAATTAATCTCTTCAATCGAAGATTATCAGTTCAAATAGCCATGCTCTGATACCACATGTAAGCGTAAACTTTAAATTCATACCAGAATCTTGAACATAATAATCTTATATATAATCATTGTAGAAAACATAATTGAACCATAAGCCATTATCACGAAGTGGAAGCGTTAATTGGAATTGGTTTCTCTCTCCTTGCCCTAGCTTTCGTTACCGCCGTCTTTAGTGATAAAATGAAAGAATAGAATAGGTGGTAACCATAATGGGTGGGGAAATAACCAATTTATAGAGGTTCTCATTTAATCTGATACGTCTATCAAGTAATCGATCGGACGAATGAGATTTGCTAATTAATAAAATATTATTTATGAGCCTTAAACCTATTAGGCCACACACTTAGGAAAACTTACATCCAATTGTGTTGTTGGACTATTATCGTCCCATTTTTAAATGAGCTGGTATCCTCTGATGGCATAAAGGTTATTAAATGAGCTGGAGCATACAAAGCCATGTTAATGTAAACACTTAATCATAATTGATTTTTAATAGGCATAAATATTTTATACCTCTGTATCCCTGTATTTTGCTTGATGTAGTACAATATGTTTGGACCAAATTATTGTTTTCTTGGAAGTTCATTTACCTCGTATGTCGCCATATACATGGAGAAGACATTCATCTCCAATCGTACATATCACGACCCGAAATTTTTACCTTCATACCGTGATGGCGCCTAACATTTAACTTGCTAGGTAAACCAACATTAGAATAATATTAATTATTTTTAAATAATTTTTAAATTTATTAATAACAAAGAAATAAATACAGAAGTAAAGTCTGAAATATAGTGAATAATCCATAAAAATAACGGTGTCTAAATACCATCCCAGAATTGGTGTCACAAGTGGATGAACTTCTAGAATAATACAGATAAAGGTCTGAATAAAATAAAGTTGTCTGAAAACAAACACACAACTAAAGTAAAGTAGACGAGGACTTTAGAACTGCGGACGCTGTGCAGTTATACCTCAAGTCTCCTCTGGTAGCTGAAATCCGAATAAGTCTATGGTACGCCGCTGGGACCAACTCCGAAATCTGCACAAGAAATGCAGTGTGTAGTATGAGTACATCCGACCCCATGTACTGGTAAGTGCTGAGCCTAACCTCGACGAAGTAGTGACGAGGCTAAGGCTGTTCAGTTACATTAACCTGTACGCAATATTAGTAACAACAAATAATAAAAATAAATCAGATAACTCATTTATAATAATTGAAGCTAACTCAGCAGTCATAACCTATTATTATTTCAACCAATTTCCGTTGTAGCGTGCAAACCGCTCCCACAATATATTCATATTCAATCCTCCAGTATATTTATTTTAGTCAAGTATATATATATATACTTTTAACAAGTCTGTTGCGGCGTGCAAACCAATCCTCCAATATAGACTTTTTAATAAGTCTGTTGCGGCGTGCAACCCGATCCCTCAATATATTCATTTCAATCAATTTTGTTACGTATATGGACTTTTTAATAAGTCTGTTGCAGCATGCAATCCGATCCCCCAATATATTCATTTCAATCGATTATGTTACGTATATTGACTTTTTAATAAGTTTGTTGCGGCGTGCAACCCGATCCCCCAATATATTCATTTCAATCGATTCTGTTGCGGCATGCAACCCGCTCCTCCAATATATTCTTTTACCAATTCTTATAGAAGAAATTGTCCCAATAAATATAACAATTAATATACAATTTTAAGACAACAAGCATAGAATAATTATGAAACAAACAATGACAAATAGCAATTTATTATGGAAAGCAGGGAGAAAATAGGCAGTTTAATGTTTAATATGATAAATGTCAAGTAGCAATTAATACACATAATTCAAATAAGATGTAACAATTAATGCAGGAATTCAAGAATTAATATTTGACAAAGAATAGGAGAGAAATAATTATTATAATAATTAATTTATGATTTAAAACAATTTATGATTTTTTAAGTAAATATGCAAACAATTAATTTGACGACGTATAGACACTCATCACCTCGCCTATACGTCGTTCACATGCATTTCACATAACAAATAATTTAAGAGTTCTATTCCCTCAAGTCAAGGTTAACCACGACACTTACCTCGCTTTGCAAATTCCAATCAAATACTCGACCAAAGCTTTTCCTTTTAAATTTGTCTCCAAAAGCTTCAAATCTATTCACAAACAATTCGATATACTCAATACGAATCATAGGAATTAATTCCATATGAATTTAATAATTTTCCAAATAAAATCCGAAATTTATTTAAATATTCGACAGTAGGACCCATGTCTCAAATGTCAGAAAAACTTACAAAATTCGAACACCAGTTCCGATATGAGTTCAACCATATAAAATTTATCCAATTCCGATGTCAAATGGACCTTCAAATCTTAAATTTTCATTTTTGGAAGATTTTATAAAAATCTAATTTTTCTCCTAAACTTTCACGGATTCAAGATATAAACGAGTATGGAATCATGAAATATAATCAATATAGGATAAGGAACACTTACCCCAATATTTTTTCGTGAAAATCGCCCAAAAATCACCTTACCCGAGCTCAAAAATGGAAAAGAGTTAAAAATGGGACGAATCCCATTTTTCAGAACTTAAGTTCTGTTTCTGAAACTTTTAACCTTCGCGAACGCGGTCAGTGCCTCGCGTTCGCGAAGCACAAATTTCTGCTGACTAATTTTACTCTTCGCGAACGCGAGGACTACTTCGCGAACGCGAAGCTTGCCTGGCTTGGCCTTCGCGAATGCTAGATGCCCTTTGCGAATGCGAAGGCAATTTTCCTGGCCAGCCCCTTTCCCTTCGCGAACGCGAGGCTTTGATCGCGAACGCGATGTTTTGCACCTAAAGCCTTCATGAATGCGTTCACTCTGTCGCGAACGCGAGGCACAAAATGTGCCAGCCCCAATTTGCTTTTCGCGAACGCGAGACTCCCCTCGCGAACACGAAAAAGGAAACCAGAAGCAGGTTTCTACAGTTTTCTCAAGTCCAAAAATGATCTGTTAACAACCCGAAACCAACCCGAGCCCTCGGGACTCAAAACCAAACATGCACCCAAGTACTAAAATATCATACGAACTTTCTCGCGTGATCAAATCGCCAAAATAACACCTAAAACTACGAATCAGACACCAACTCAAAGGAAATTTTCAAGAAAACTTTAAAACTTATATTTTTACAATCGGACGTTCGAATCTCGTCAAATCAACTACGATTCTCACCAAATTTGGCAGACGAGTCATAAATATTATAGTGGGCCTATACCGGGCTTCGGAACTAAAATACGAACCCGATGTCAATAAATCCAACATCAGTAATTTCTTAAAAATCATTAAGTTTTCAAGCTTTTAAATTTTCATCAAAACTCCATGTCTCGGGCTAGGGACCTCGGAATTTGATTCCGGGCATACGCCCAAGTTCCAAATCACGATACGGACCTACCGGAATTATCAAAATACTGATCCGAGTCTGTTTGCTCAAAATGTTGACCAAAGTCAACTTAGTTGAGTTTTAAAGCTCTATTTCACTTTTTAATCTATTTTTCATATAAATACTTTCCAGAAAAATCATACGGACTGCGAACGCAAGTCGAGGAGTGATAAATAGTACTTTTGAGTTCTTAGAATATATAATTATTTATTAAATTTAAAGATAACATTTTGGGTCATCACAGTACACTTCAGACACGCTATATAAATATGCTCTCTTCTATTCGATTTTGATTGGTCCCATAAGTTCTCTGAATATCAAATAACTAGTATATTTATCTGTGCTTTGCGTTAAGTTAGTGAATTTTGAAAATAATTTTTTAATAACATAAATTTAGATAGAAGAGATAAAATATTTCTTTGGTTGGAGCCAAAACGTTTTTCCTCTACTAACACAACGCAGAAAAAAGGAAAAAACAGAACTATCTAGTAAGTTGATACCATAGAAATTGATAAAAAGAAAAGAAAAGTTTTTTTTTTTTTTGGATTGAATGTCACTCCTATCAAGGAATATATGTCAGATCCTATTTTGATATTATTTGCTTTCACTGAACCAAGTTATATATTTAATAAGGTTTTAGGTAAGATAAAAGTTCTATATTGAACCAATAATCAAAACTTTATTTCCATTATGGTTAACTCTTGAAAATGGAAGAAAGGAAAAAGAAAAACTAATTTTAAATATTTCACACAGTTAACTTACAAATTTTAATATTAAAGATAGAAGTTCTAATAAAATTTCGATTTAATTCTGACAAATGGCGGTCTTTGGTTAGAGCCAGGACTCCTTTTCCCACTAACAAATGGTACAGAAAACAAATGAAATTATCATAACAGTTCCTGAAAGGTTAAACATAAATTATAAGGGTACATATAAAATTCGATTTATCTGCTTCTACATGTGGCCTTCTTGATGCACTATGATATAAGGTATAATCTCAAATATCTCGCTTCAGAATGGTTACTAAGGTTATTTTAATCCTATTACCAAAATAGAAAAGGAAACCATTTTTTTTAAATCAAGAGAAACAAACAACAATAATAATAATAGAAAAGAAAAACAACACTTATTTCTATGATACTATAAGTATTTAAATCAGAAAATCACCGGAGAATTGCTTATCATGAATACCATAATTATAAGAGGACTGACATAAAGTAATAAAATACTTCTAGATCAATCACTTTAGACGTCAAATTTTACAATAAGTTGAGAATGTAATAGAGATTTCTTTTAAATCTTGGATCAATGCTCTCCTATTCATATGGATGAGTAAACATGAAGTATACCAAACAAATACAAAAATAATATATGTCAACAAAAAATATTTGTGATATGAACTACTGTTATTGGTATTACTACTAGAATGATAAGTTCTACAAAGATTTTTTTGTAATGAAGTAGGAGAATTGGTATTTGAGAAGCACATCTATCATTCGTTTATGTTTACCTCTTCCCTGAATACTCAACGATTGAAGTGCATAATTAACATATCATATGTTGCGTCGGGCAAGAGAAAAGGCATCACATTCTTTCCCTGAACAGCTATAGTCACAAAACACTTTATGCCTACATTTTATGTCATTGTTCTGGTGTCTCTTGAATTCCCCTTATGTACACAGTGGAAACTTTAGCATATTTGGAGAATGAAAAATTTATATTACAGACTTTACAGTGAATATTTCCAATAAAAAACACATTTTGCTCGCACCAAACAATCCTTAATTTATATTGATGGAAAGAGATAAAAAGTAAAATGCAGAAAGAGGGACGAAGAAGCCCGTATATGGGTGAGTGGCATGAGAAAGAGAGCGTACCTAGCTATGCCACGGTACGTGGAGAGTCTTCGATTTTACATTAATCTTCCAGACAGAAATAAAAAGGTGGCTAAAAGACTTTATAGCCAATGAACACACACCTTCGTTCATTTTGTTAAGAGAAAGGTAAAAAAATGAACAGTCACTTTTCTTCTTTAGTAGAGAAAATGAAACGGTGGATAAAGACGTAATAGACAATGAACAGTCACTTTTTATTTTCTGGAGCTAGTTAAACTTGAAAATTAGAGTAAATAGAAAAAAATTGTGAAAAAAGATAAATGGCTTTCCTAATCATATAGAGTACCACATCACCTGCCTTATATAGATATAGATTTGCTTCATGATCATCTGATAGGTAAGCTTCCAACAAATGTTCTTTGCACTAAGATATATCATATTATATCATCATATCATATCATATTATAAGTAAAGTGGAAACCCCCCCCCCCCCCAAAAAAAAAGTTAAATTACCAAAATATCCATAAGAATTTTGATGACTTTTTTGCCCTTTCAAAATCCTAATAACTATCCTATGTTTAAAGTAAAAAAAAAGTAATTTTAAATATGGAGTGCTAGGAAAATTTATGATTGTTCCATCAACATTAAATATACGTTCAATGTACACAATGTTTTTTGAGGATGCATCTATTACTTTTTGTGGGAATTGATTATGAAATATTTATGTGGCAATTAATAGTTCCATCTTTAATACAAAAAATATAGGGGATTGAAGTGTCGAAGGTTACGTTTGGAAAGAGGGGGAGACAAAAAGCCAAGAATTGTTTGGATCAATTTTTGTGGCTTTATAATCTCCTTTCGTGGGAAATCATTCATTTCTTTGCAATGAGATGAGGACGAATCTATAATAAATCAGTATCATTATAGATACATATGTTAACAAGAATGCGACATGGACTTTCTATAATATAATTTGATTCACCAAGGAAGAGAACAATATGGAAAGTTAGACCTACTATGTCATAGCTCGTTACCTGAAGGCAAGAATAAGAACAGGAACTTAACCGAGACCGAGTACTAAAACTTCTTTGAACATAGAACGAAATTCCTCGATCTTGTACATTTTGGAAGTATGGTAATGAAAAAATATTTTAATGCTCATGCTTGATGTTTGAGGACTTCCAGTGGTTTCCTTTTTTGTTTTTTGAATAAACATATTCGTAGGACGACTCATGGATTCAATTTGTGTAACTGCAAAGTTAATTGTTCTGTCTTTTATTTTTATATTTCTTTATCATGTTTTACTAACCACTTTAATTACTTTATATTTTTTGTTTGGTTTTTATACGTGATATTAGTATTTGATATATTGTTGTTTCACATCACCTGCATCTTCACCTTTTCTCATACTTTTATATTTTTAAATTCTTGATTTATTTATTATTTATTTATTTCTAACTTTAATTACTAGACAAAAGCTATTTGATCTAATTATCATTACTCTAATAAAATTAATTAATTAGACTAATTATTTGATAATCACTTTCTTGATTATCAGAAGAATAAATCGGTAATAACATGAATGTTAATTTGTTAATTTACATAAATTTCGTATCTATTTTTTTTTTTTGATTTTTTTGGAATAAGCATGGTTCGTTTTTCCTTTTCTTCTTGGACATTTACTCCATAAAGGGAGCCCTATTGAAAAATCTCAACTTCCAATGTTGAAGTTAGGTCGAATAGGGGGTTGGAAGTAGTTTTTAAACTGCAATAGACGCATTTCAATTAGAACATATCATTAGCTGTGTCATTGTCTTAAGATCAAACATAGACATGGTCATGTTAAACGAGACATATTCTTAGTGCAAAGAAGCTTAGAATATTTTTCCATGTTTTCATAATTGTGATTCTTCATTTTAAATATATTTTTTTCCATCTTAGAACTGTGCATTCTTTGTGTCATAAAAAATTGCTTTTTCAAGTTATTTCCTCAAAGCACTACGCAAGTCATATAAAAAAAACAGTCTGGTGCACTAAGCTCCGGCTCCCGCTATACGTAAGTCATATATAGGACTAAAATATTGTTGCGAATAATGTCAATACGAGTCAACACATTATGCATTGTGCTACTCTATTTGGACTTCTAAAGCAAATACATAACTCATGTATATCGGATTTACAATTTCAAGAATTTCTATCGGCAAGAATTCATCCTTTATTGAGTTAGTTAAAATAGATCAATATTCATTATTTTCAAGACACTTTTTCCTTTAACGATTTTAATGTTTTGAGTCCAACATATTTTTAATAAGATTTTATGTCATTTTTGATAATTTTGATACTCATTGATATGAGGTGCACGCACACTCTAGAACAATACACCTTTTATCCAATATCTATATATAATAAAAGGCGAGGCAAAAATACCATATTAAGCCAAGTGGCAATATAATAAAAAGCCACTTGACAATTTTAGGACAAAGTTAGTTAGGTTAGGTAATTAATTTCTTTTAAAATCTAAATTTTAAAAAATATTAAATTGTATATTATGTGTTGTTAATAATTAGTTACTGTCACGACCCAAAACTCAACCTGTCGTAATGATACCTATCATGATACTAGGCAAGACGACAACTCACACATACCAACACTTTCAATTTAAAAATATACTAAAACAGGTTTAAATAAATAAAAATTTCATAAAAGTAGATGAAACATCACAACTTAATACAGAAATTTCCAAAACCTAGGTGTCACTCAGTACATGAGCATTTATACTGTGACATAGTCTAATACATTATCTAAGGAAGTAGAACAAAATAAGCAAAAACTGAGAGATAGGGAAGGAGAGTCAAGGTCTGCGGATGCCAAAGAAGCTACCTCGATAATCTCCGAATAGGTAAAACTCCACGATCAACAACCAATGTGCCCGAAAATGCCTGGATCTGCACACGAGGTGCAGGGTATAATGTCAGTACAACCAACTCAATAAGTATCGTAAATAAATAAGGCAAGGTAAGAGAAGTTTAAATTATTGAGGGTACTAGTTATTCCGATGTAATTCGTCCTTTTTAGACCAACACGACACAATATTTAAAACTAACTCATAAGGCTTCGTGAGAAGAATATCCATGTGTGCATGTGCACTGTTTCTCAAATACCCTGCTCAAATAGTATTATGGCATGTAGAGGAAGGAAACAAGTAAATCAGTAAATGATCATGAAAATACAAGTTCCACATACTGCACAGACAACTCACGTGCTGCATAGAATAAGCAGTAAATGAAGGAACGGGGCTACAACACTCAAAATGACTGGCCGGGTCATTACATCCTCCTTTTGAATTTGAATTTAATCATAGAAAAGTGCTAGAAATCATGTTTAGTCTATGTGCTTATTTGGTTGAGATCTAATGAGGCTATTTATATTGTTTTTAATTATCTTCTCTAACTGCAACTATGTACTCAGTCATGATTCTTCATTTGAATATCATTTCTCAGTCTCTCTTATCATTCATTGTTACTTTACATGTTGTTATTGTTTAGGCTGAGTGATACGAGATTGTGAGCCCTTGAGACTTGAGATATTGATGAATGAGGTGGGCTTGAGAGCCGGATTGTGAGTACTATTGTGGATGAGCTTGCACGCCGCAACAGGCAATGTGGACTTATTTATTATTCTAGATTGGGCTGCACGCTGCAGCATGCCTTATAGGATTTATATAAGTGCTTGGGCAGGATCCGCCCCTACGGAGTGTGACATACTAGCAGTGAGCGCTGGCACCATGATATACAAACACGTGCTTTGGTCAGGGGCATTGATGCCAGGCACCCGTACAGTGCTTAGTGATTGTGTGTGATAAGTAAGAATTTGAAATAGAGAATTTGAGATAGACAGATTGAGTACTCTCAGAGTGTGAGTACCTGAAAATATTACTGTGATATCGTACTTTTGACATGCATATAGCATTCCTCATGCTAGCTATACTTGACATGTTCTTACCAGTATTGGCCTTTATTTGTGAACTTGAAAGCATTTCTAAATTTCAATATTGTGATCGAGCTGAATATAGAAGTTTCTCTGAGTTGTTACTTTTATTCTCATTGTGATATCCGTGTTTTCATTATATTTGTTCTGACTATATCCTTCTAAGCTCATCACTGCTTTCAGCCCAAGGTTAGTCATGTTACTTATTAAGTGCATTGGGTTGGTTGTACTCAAACCATATTATGCACTTCGTGTGCAGATCCAGGTACATCTGGACGCGGTGATTGCTAGATTTGGTGCCAGTACCTGCTCGGAGACTTTGAGGTAGCTGCTATGACGCCCGCAGACCTCGACTCTCTTTCATTTTATTTTTTCTTTACTATTCTATTTCTCAGACAGTTGTACTAGAGTTCAGACTATGTTGATACTTAGTAGCTCATGTACTCGGTTGACAACAGATTTTGGGATTGTTGTAGAAGCGTTATGGTTTATTATCATATATTTATGAGATTTTATGTTGTTGAGCTTATAAAATAATATTTAAATTTAAATGCTTAGTTGTTATGTGATTGTGAGCTTGCCTAGGCCTGGCAGGGGGGAGGTCCATAGATGTGGAGGTCTTCCATAGAAGCGAGTGTACTTCTGCGATTGGTGGTCCACAGAAGCGGACACGCAGGTGCAAAGGTTGGACCGCTGATGCGGTTGTTTGGCTCTTTAAGTGAATACGCAGATACAGCTTTTTCAATGTTGAAGCGGAGCCGCGGATGCAGTTATTTTCGCAAATACGTAATTGCTGGCCATGATATTATCTCGAAGGGTTTTGGTTATTTCTCATTAATTGGAGTTGTGGAGCTTGGCTAGAGGTGATTTTGAAGGGAGTTTCACTGCAATTGAAGGGGTAAGTGATCTATACTTGATTTTTAGTATTGGATATTAATTACCCATGGATTATTACACTTAATTATGTGAATTAAAGGTGAAATTTGGGGATTTTTTGTCTATGGTTTTGGAGAGTAAACATTGATGATTTGAGTGTCGATTTGATGCTGGATTTGGATGAAACACATATATTAGGATTCGTGTTGAAACGAGTGTTCGAGATTTGTGAGTTTTGACGGGTTCTGGGGTGTGAGCCCCGGGTTGACTTTTTGAGTTGACTTTGCTAAATTGAATTGAGATCCTAGCTTTATTGTTTGATGTGTTCTCTATGACTTTTATTTATGATATTAAGTTGTTTTGGATAGATCCGAGTTGCTCAGAGGTTGATTCTCATGGGAAGGGATTTTTGAATATTGATTTGTGTGCTTTGAGACAAATAACACGTCTAAACTTGGGTTGAGGATAATTGTCCCTTTGAACTTTGATATTTCAGATGTGTTGGGGATGACACACATGCTAGGTGACAGGCAAGTGTGCGTGCAATGGGGTATTCATGATCCGAATAGACATAAGGCTACTATGAGACTTGTTTTCTATCATGACTTGTTATATCCGTATTTTGTCCACTTGTATGATTATTTGAGATATGATTCATGTTAGAAATTATACCTAGGCTATGTGCTTATTGTTTGAGAGACGATAGGGATATTCTTGTTGTTTTTGGGCTCTTTTCCTTAATTGTAGAGTTACTCTCAGTCATGATGCTATATCCGTGTATGATATTTCTATCTCAACACATTCATATTATGATTTATCACGTGTTGTTGATGCATCGTATGTGTAATACTATTGAACTAAGTACTCTGAGATGTGGTTAATTGAGACTTGAGTAGTTGATAATTGATATGGGCCATAGAGCCATATTGTGATTTATATTTGGATCGGGTTGCACACCGCAGTGGATTGATATTTAGATCGAGTTGTACGCCGCAACAGATTGATATTTTGATCGGGTTACATTCCACAAATGGTTATATTGTTTTTTGGCTTATATTCGTTTAGCTCTTGGGAAAGGATCCACCCCTCCGTAGTCTGGTATTCACAGTGAGCGCATGCACAAGATTATATATGTGCTTTAACGAGAGGCATTTGTGCAAGGCACCCGTACAGTGCTAAGTGTGGTTTGTGTGTGATGGTGAGGGGCATTTCTGCCATGCACCGTAATCTTGATGAGTGTGAGTATACCTGATGACATCTTTGTCATATTGTTGACTTGACATGTATTTTTGACATATAGACATAGATATGTACTTTCCTCATGCTATATGGTAAATGAAATGTCTTATCGATTGTTGAAAATTTGGAAAATCACAGTTTTCTTGATAAACTCATGTTTTAATGATTTCTATTAAAGATTGGGCTTTGGCTGTTATACTTGGAAAGCATGTATAATGTCCCGTATTTGTTAACCAGTTGAACATGATATCTTTTAAGTTATTTACTTTTACTGTCATCATTATATCACGTGTGGGTATTGTTTATTGGTATTGGACACTGACTTTCTTTGGAGCTCGTCATTGCTTTCAGCTCGAAGTTAGGTTTGTTACTTATTAAGTACATGTGATCGGTTGTACTCATACTATACTCGGTACTATATTGCATATCTAGGTACCGGTAGGCATGTCGATTGCTAGAGTTTGCACCGGTTCCAACTAGTGGAGACTACGAGGTAGCTGCTATGTCAATAGGAGACCTTGAAGTTCTCTTTTGTTTATTTTGTTAACATTGTTATATCATTCAGATTGTTTTATACTCGATGACACAAGATCATGAGATGGTTGTAGTTGCATTATTGTTGCTATTTTAAGATATTTTATGATTATTCCACTATTCAGGTTATTAGGTTTTGTTAATTGAGTTTAATGTTGTTGTGAAGTCTTTGTCTTGCCTAGCAAGTGGTGTTAGGAGCCGTCACGACTCCGGTTAGAGTTTAGGTCGTGACAAATTGGTATTAGAGCTCTAGGTTGCATAGGTCTCACAAGTCATTAACAGGCTTAGTAGAGTCATTTGGATCAGTATAGAGACGTCTGTACTTATCTTCGAGAAGCTATAAGGCTTGAGGAATCTTTCCCTTTCTAGATTTCTTATCGTGTGACTTTATCTTAGTTCAAAGCCTATATCTTAGTTCCTCTACTCACTGTATGTGATTTTGTGTACCCGATATCGGTTGGGCACCAACGAGCTTTGATGATGATACATATGTGGTGCGTGATGTCTTTCCCCGTGTTATGAGATAAGACTACCATTATTGCTCTGCAGATGAGTTGTCGTCTATTGCAGCCCTAGTGTTGGTGTTGCACACAGATTCAGGGCCTTATACAGTGTATTGTTATGATTCATGCATTGGTCTTGACGTAATGTGGGAGCGGATCGGTATGGTGATTGCTTAAACGTGCCGTTGTAGAAGCCCATGAGAAGGATCACTTGGTTCATAATTGGGAGTTTGTAATTTCTTTCATCGGAGGTGAGACATTTGGGCTATGGATGTTCAGGCCCTAGTTGGTAGATTCATGAGATTGGGTATTTTTGAGTTGAGTAGAGCTCTTGTTTCTGTGGTTGCACAACCATCCTTGTTTAAGCATTTTAAGGATTATCGGTTTGATAGTTTCTATTTGCTCATCCTTAGGGGAACGATGTGCGAGGTAGTGCTAAGGAGGTGGGCTCACGTATGGATAGTGTGTTGTGACTTCTGGGCCGGATTGCATTACTAGTGTTGATTATTCGAGGGAGAGGATCCTGGAGGAGGCTTGTGGTTGTGGTATTCTATCCATCTAGGTATTACAGAGAGATATCATGATTCAGGGTAGCATTTTTAGAAAGTTTCACGGTGTTTGATTTTTAGTGGATTGAAAATGGGCTTCAGATAACGAGTGGTTTCCTTGGAAAATGCTCATAAAATGGGGGCGCGACATTGTGGATTTTGTGCTACGATTGCCATGAATTTTGGGGGTGTTTTATGCTATATGGGTAACTATGAACTATAGAGGGCATTTCCTATTGGTAGCAACTTCTTACATTTTGAGACTCCGAATTCGATGAGAAGGGTTTGCTTGAGCTACTGAAGGACTTGAAAGCTTGATTATCATCTTGATGTGCAAACCATCATGAGTTGGGATATGTTGAAGTGTCTTCTACTTTTTCATTGGTTAAAATAAATAGATTTTTGTAGCTTGTGGACGAGGGTGGACGACCTCACTCAGTCATAAACCTCTCAAGCCACTCGGGCATCTCAGTAAAATAGGGCATTCGGCCCAAAACATTTTTATGCATCAAAATAGAGTCATAAAACTGAGTTATGATATGCAATGAAATGAATATGACTGAGTATGAATTTTCAGTTTAACACAATAATTCACAGTAATATGACCTCTGTGGGTCCCAATAATTCTGGCACATAGCCTCAATATGATTTTTAATATGCTTTTCAGCTCAATTTCTTTAACACATAAAACCGCATGGAAAATGCCAAGATTATTTAACTATAAAATTTTTACATAAACAATTACGTCACAATTTTTATAGTGCATGCCCACACGCCCGTTACCTAGCATGTGCGTCACCTACCAACAATTCAAAAAATATATATATTCGGGGTTCATACCCTCAACTCCAAGATTAGAAGAGTTACTTACCTCGAACAAGCTGAATCCAATGTCGAGCAAGCTAAACAATGCTCCAGAAATCCCATTCTGTGTGTATCAACTTCCAAACGGCTCGAATCTAGTCACAATTAATTTGATTCAGCCCACAAAATTTATAGGAATTAATTCCATATCAAAATACTAATATTTTCACAAAATTCGAAATTACGCCCCAAAAATTACCCGTGGGGTCCACATCTCGAAATCCGACGAAACTCACAAAATACGATAACCCATCCAATTACAAGTTCAACCATACTAATTTCACTCAAATCCGACTCCAAATCGGTATTCAAACTCGAAGAGTTCGTTTTGTGACATTATAGAAATTTCCTTCTATTTCTCTTGAATATTCAAGAATCTTACACCAAAAATGAAGATGAATTCATGGAATATAATCATAAGGGAGTTAAGAACACTTATTCCAAGTTGGGTAGAAAATTTCCTCTCCAAAATCGCCCAAACCGAGCTCCAAAATGTCCAAAATGAGAAAAATTCTCGGAACCCTCGTTTTTAAACACTGCCCAGGCATTTCTGCACCTGCGGTGCCAGGGCTCGCACCTGCGCATCCGCATTTGCGGACAAAAATGCGCGCCTGTGGAAAATAGCTGGCCCTCTAAAATCTCGCATTTGCGGTACTATTCTCGCATCTGCGAGCTTCGCAGATGCGCATTCCTCTTCGCACCTGTGGTCGCCTCACGCCAGCCCCAATCCGCATCTGCGCCAACACCTTCGCACCTGCGGCCTCGCAGATGCGGCAAATTCCTCGCACCTGCGAGCACTGCCCAGTCCCACTCTTGGCTGCTTCTGCGGCTTATTTCATGCACATGCGGCTTCGCACCTGCGATCAAAATTTTCGCAGGTGCGATCACACCAGTAGGCAGCAGTTCCAGTAATTCCAGTATTTCCTTAAGTCCAGTATTTCCTCTAGTTTCTATAACTTGCGCCAAAATCACCATACGGAGCTATTGAAATTATCAGAATTAAATTCCGAGGTCATTTACACATAAGTCGACATCCGATCATTTTTTTAACTTAAGTTTTAACCCTTGGAACTAAGTGTTCCAATTCATTCCAAAACCTCACCGGACCCAAACCAATTACCCTGGCAATTCACACAACAACTGTAAAGTACAATTTGAGCAATAAAGGGGGAAGCAAGGTTGTAATACTCAAAACGACCGATCGGGTCGTTACATTCTCCCCCACTTAAACATGCGTTCGTCCTCGAACGTGCCAAGAGTTATTTCCAAGACATCAAATCACTGTTCCATATTACCACACACGTACCTGGGGGTGAAACCACGTCACCCTATCCCACATAGGCTTGACTACACAATGCATCACGAGACTATGTGTGCTTTTAAACTGATACATTGGGATGCGTTATGGTTAGTGCGACTTGGGCTTCTAAGTAATTCAGCTGAGTAACAGAGTAGGATAGTGGTGATTAAGGAGGATCGGTCATTTCAGATTCTTGGATTATGAGATAGTGGCTTGAAGCTAAGTGGGGGAGTCGACTAGCGGAGCTTGCATTACCTAGTCCTGTGTTGTGTTAGTTTCTGGACTCTAACACGTTTGTGGGTTAGATATACTTCTAGGAGAATGACCTTCAGGATGATTCGAGCAAGGAATTTCTAGGAGCGTGTTGTATTTCATCTAAGTGATATATAGAGATCGTGGAAGGACTCAGATTTGGTATTCTTCTGTAGAGGTAATGTGCAAGGTATGGATTTGCTCAGTTATCTCATTTTGGTGTGTTCATGTGCTATCGGGGCACTAATCGTTCGACAAGATTGTTTACTCATTCGAGACTAGGACGGAGTGTGTGACCCTTGAGAAGGTTATGATGGATTCAAGAGTTAATATGTGGTATCAAATGATTTCTAGATTTGTGTCTGAAGTAAGATTTGAGATTTATGTAGGTGGTGGAAGAGACTTGGAGCATTTTTGTACCATTATTGATTCAGCGAGGCAGTGTTTGAGAGGTGGAAGAAACATCTTTAGATTTATCGGAGGCTTCTAACAATCAGGTATTTTGGTTGAGGTACTATTGGGTATATCCAGCGTAACAAGTGGCACACGAGACTTAGGATAACGAGATTTTCATGTTGGGATTATTTGGGATAAGGTTCAATTGAGGTCCATACGGTACTGGGAAGGAGTTATGTTATTGTGGAAATGTATCATGAATAATTTGAAGAAGTTCAGTCCGTTTAGTAGTGGTTTGGCCTAGCATGATAATGGGAATGATCTTTCCATTTGGGTATTGTCAGGCTTATCAAGTGTTTGCATTAATTCTATGGGGTTTGGCAGTATGTGTGACTTGGGTGATCTAGAGGGATTCAGTTTGGCTGGTTTAGTTATGTGCTCACGAGTTCTGAAGCATTTTTGATGTTGTAATCACGATTGTGGTTGGTGTTTTCTTCAGTTATGAAAATTTGTTGTGTATTGTGATTTTCTCCAGAATTGAGCTTAGTGGAAAGCTTCTGGTTGATAGAGTATGTATCTTATCCGTGATTCAGAGTTGGATAATGGGATCCTCGTGTATTCACATTTTAGCTTGATAGATGCAGTGAAATGTATGGAATTGGTGTTGAAGGAATATGTTTACGGTACATATTTGATAAGGAGGTCATGAATCCTAGTCAGCATGAGAGATTTTGGATGTTTAAGAGTGTGCAATCGTGGCTACACATCGTGACGAGTGCAAAACACACATTTAAATTCTTCTCGCTAATCAAATATAATATAGTATAATATCGTATCCACAGGGATTAGATTTAAATATTATTCTTGTAGTTTTTAGCTTGATTGCTATTCAAGATGATCAATAATTGAGATTTCTATGATTTCTATCTAAAATTAACAAAGAGTCTAAAGCTATTGACCAATGATAATCGAAACAAAGAGGATTATTAGTGGGGAAAAAATAGGGGTTGATAGGATAGGGTCAAGATAATTGTCTGGGATCTAACTCTAGATACTTCACTTCTAATGTTTAAGTGAATCTCTCGAATTCACTCAATTATTAGTTCAAACGTTCAACAAAAACTCCTCTCTCTATTAACTCTTAACCTCACGAGAAGAACCAATTTAAGCACATGAAGATATCCAAGAATGTGTAGTGGATTGGTCTTTAGGAAAACCTCTTTCGATTATTCTCCTAACTAGGTTTAATCAATGATTTAACTAGCCTCTTTGGATTACTAAGAAGAATTAATGAACTCGACCAACAATATAATGCAACGATATCAAAAGTTATGCCTTTCTCGATTACATGAACAAGTGAATATAGATGCAACAGTTATATCATCCAAAGAACACTTCAATACATAAACTAGAGTTATAATCCACAAATAATCATCAATACACCAAATCCATCAAACCCTAAAGAGTATTACTCCATAAATATGGAGAAATTCATCACAAATAAAGTTAAAATATAGGAAAACATAAATTGAATGCACACTCGGGTTCTGAGTGAGGAAGGAATGATGAAATCCTCGTGCTCGTGTTCTGCCAACTCCTCCTTAGCCTCCTTAGGTCGAATATATGTCAAAAGACGAGAAAATAATGTTTTCCATGTATTTATACCAAGTAGGGCTGGGCCCAGACGAAATCACCTTTTCCTAGCCGAAATAGGATATTTACTCTTTAAAAAATACACAGACGCACCGCATGGGGCAACGCGCCATGCGGGGCATTAGTGGAGAAATACAGAGAGCTGATTATTTCACTTTGCAGGAATTTTGCACTAGCGCCCCACGCCACGCTACGCATGGTGTAACACCCCATCTATTTGGACTAGGTGTGGATATGTTAAATGGGTATTAATTTGATATTTTAGACATGTGAAGTCCTATCGGGATGAGTATGGATGGAGATAGTTGTTTTGGAATCAAGACGGAGAGTGAGGAGCATAAGATCCGATAAAATCGACTAAGTTTATGGAAGGTCTATCTTCCATCAACATGTCATGACAATCGGTGAGGTTTTTGGGAAAATACAAAACATAAAAGTTGTATCCCTTTAAAATAGCTTTCCAACGTTATATTGTGGAGCCCGAACGAAGTTTTGAATAAAATGTTATGTGTGTTTTACTAGACAATGCACAGTATATGTGCCTAGGTGCGCGCCCAGATGGTCCCGTGCGCGGCCGCGCACTTTTGACAATGTTACTGCCCTGCTGCACGCCCGGGTGCATGGTTGGGCCTTCAGGTGCACGTGAGCGCACCCGGGGGGTCATTTTTAAAGCCCTACTTCATCCCCCCACACCCCAAAACACAAAAACATGCTTTAGAAATGGAAGCTCTCAAGAACCTAACTCCTCAAAGGTCCCTCCACCATCCAAGATAAGTTCTAATGGTGATTCTAAGTCAATTTCAATTCCCCAACACCTTATTAACATGAGTAAACCCTCCAAATCATTAGATATTCGATTGGGACATCATGGTTGAGAAAAGAAACCCTAGAACTCTAATTCAAGAGGATTGAACTTCAAAAAGGTAATGTCTTCACCCTCTAATTGATTATAGCATTGGATTAATGATTATATACTCTCGTTCAAGAGATATGAGTTGATGAGTTTGACGGAAAAGCATGAACGGTTATAATTTTGGGTTGTTGTATTATTAATTATTGGTTAAGGGTGTTGTTTATCTTATGGGTGATGAAGAATGATATTGATTATAACAATTTGAGATTTTAAAATTAGCTAGGAGCAAGAGAATGGGTTGTTGGGTGTAGTAACACCATTAATAAGGGCTATAAAGCTTTATGCCCACCAAGTGTTTGATAAAACGTCTAAGTACCTAAAACATGAGAAATAGTGCTAATATTGGTTCCTCTTGATATATGTTGCCATAGATTACTGTTGAAAGGTTTGGTGAATGTTGTATTACGCTTAAGAGCAAGAAGCTAAGGTATGTGAGGATAACTCTTTATGTTTTGGAATGTTAATGATTCTCCCTACACTATGTTTCTTTTACGACAGTACTAATTGCCTCAGAAATATAGTTAAGCCTAGTTCCTTGAATAGTTGCAGAACTTCTATTCTCCAGCTTCGTAATTTGTTCATGACTTTCATTCCGGACGTTGTGAGCTCAATGCATAATCAACATGAGTCTCAGTCCAACATGCATAAACCTAGGTTTGATGCCCATGAGTCTCAGTCCAGATCACTCAACATGTTATAAACAATTGAAGTTTCAGTTTTCATAATTAATTCAAGAATACATGTCTCAGTCTAGTCCTATTCAGTGTTCTATTATCATATAACTCGATATGATTCAGTATTTCAGCATCACATATTGTAGTATGATTCTCAGTTCCTTAATGTTGAATACCTGTATTGGGCCTGAGGCCGTAGTTTATATGCTTTATGCATATTTGGGCCTGAGGCCGTAGTTTATGCTTTATGCCTGTTTGGGCCTGAGGCTGTAGTTTCTGCTTTATGCATTTTTATGCCTGAGGCCGTAATTATGTATACGTATAATTGGGCCTGAGACCGTAGCTTGTGCTCATATATATTAGGCCCGATGCCGTAGTTTATTCAGATAAACAAGTTGTTCATCATTCAGAAGAGGGAATATTCATATCCATACTTTCTTTGTATCAGTTATCAGTTATTAGTTATCATTTAAGTTATCAGTTATCATTTAAGGTTTAGTTTCAATAGTTATCATTTCAGTTATCAATTATCAATTCTCAGTTGTCAACTTAGTTTCAGTTTAAGCATTTATAATTCTTTTTTTCAATTGCTTTACATACCAGTGCAATTCAAATGTACTGACGTCCCTTTTTCCCGGGGCCAGCATCTCACGATGCATGTAATGATTTACAGGTTGACGATTCAGAGCTCTAGGATTCTAGTACCAACTATTTGGTGATCCCCAGTTCTTTCGGGGCATTATCATTACCTTACAGTCTTTAGTATTTTCAGACAGTCAATGTTTCAGTACTTCATTAGAGGTTTCATAGACTAGAGTAACAGTTAGACAGAGTCACAGGCTTTTCATGTTAAGCAATGTTGGCTAAAAATATACTTCAGACTTATGTTACTGTTCCCGCACATTAATTTATATCATTAAGACTTTCAGTGTATCAACATGTGTTAGTTTATCTTCTTCTTTTAGTATGTTATGATATCACATGTTGATTCCGTTAGCCAGTTGGTTCGCTCGGTCACAATAGTCAGGCACCGAGTGCTGTGTTACGTCCAGGCCTGGTTCGAGGTGTGACAAAGCTTGATATCATAGCACTAGTTTCAAGAGTCCTAGGGAGTCTATGAAGCCGTGTACAGTGGAATTTCCTTTATATGTGTGTGCCGGTCACTCATATAAACAGTTAACTACCAAGAGATCCAGGATCGTGCCATGAAGCTTAGAGAAATAGGTAACCTTCTCTTCCTATCAAATTCTAGACGTATCGAATGCCTAAGTGATGGGCAAGAAAAGTCCAAGTTACTAGAAAGGATAATTTGCCCATTGGGGTGTAACTATGGAGTACAAGTTGGTAACAAATGAGTCTTGGGAGGATGTTAAAAGTGGGATGCAATGGATAGTAGTACAAATTATAGCATAAACTAATCAGAAAGTACAAAAGCAGTTATCATGTTTTATGGTTATCGATTTACCTCAGTTACCAGTTATGACGTCTTTCAGTTAGCAGGTTTATGGTTATTTAGTATGCTAGTATTCAGTTACCAGATCACCAATTTTCAGTGTATCCAAATTCTTGTGACTTGTGAGTATACAGGGATGCCTACGGGTGCTAAAAGAAAATGTAAGTGATAATGATAATAATGAAATCTTTGCACATTTTAGGTTAGGATTAAGACCCAAGACTGACCGGACGGGGCATGAAGTGATTTATCAGATTATGGTATACTCTGGAGGACGAGTTTGTGTATGGTAGTGTATCTATACGTGTTTTACCTCATGAAATAATTTCATTTTTAATTCTTGGAAATGGAGCCACATGTTGGATGATGATAGTTCAGATGTCACACCTTAACATTGGTCACTATAGTTTTGAACAGAAAAGAGCATAAGGGCAAAATATTTAGGAGTCAGAGACGAATGTTATTATCAAATAAGTATTTTTCGTACGACTTATGTATATGACTAAGAAGACATGATGTATGAAATGAGAACCAAGAGAAACCGATATTGAATTTCAGGAAATGATTTTGAGTTGTTTAGATTTATTCAAATCAGAATTAGAAAGTATCACGTTAGTGAATTACTATAAAAAATAGCTATTACTGTGAGATAAAAGATATGACAGTTCCCGGGTAGGTTATGTGACTAAATATTTACCATAGATATTTATAGTCCGGTATGATTTTGAAGTGTATAGCAAGTTTGTGGTTAAATACTCCTATTTCGTTTAAGACAGATGAAATTTCCCTAAGTGCGATCCATGTACATAGTTCAAACAAAAGATAGTATGCGATCGTAGAATAGGGTCGGATGCTAAGGGAAGTTAGAAATAATCTTATGCTTCACTTTAGTTATCCAAAGTAGAACAAGAAAACATGATTCTAGTAGGTGGTTAGTAAAAGAATAGTAAGTAAGTTTTGAGTTGATACAGTGAATTAGCAATTTCAGTAGAGTTAGTAGAGGTACAATTTGATTCATATTGCTAGGTTAACTCTAATGAGTGGATGACAGTTTGAAATGCCGAACATGTGTTAGAACCCAAAGAGTTTAAGTTAAACCCGTAGTATAGTGATAGTGGGAAAAAGGAATCAGCTAGGCAGTAAGAGAGCCAACTACATAAGAATAGCCTTTAAGAATTATCGAAAATGGGTCTCCCCAAGATTGACAGTGTGAGCAGAGTTAAAACATTAAGATTGTGTATGATAGTTGTGAATACATTAGCTTTCCATTTATGTAGGCAATATAGTTTTTCCTAGTAAGAAGGATTGCCCAGAAGTAAGTCGGAAGGTGAGTCTTCATTGTCGTAAAGTGCAAGGAATTACATACGATAAGAAAAGTTCTTCGGATCCCAACAAAAGAGAATGATACGCAGGTACAAGACCTTAACCTTTGGTCTATGGGGGAGATGTGAAAATCGTCAGTAAGTCCAGCTGGAGATTTGAAACCCGCATAGTAAGCATGGGATATAAAAAATAATAAAATTATGCCCAGTTGTGTATCACGAGGGTAGTTTCATTGCAAGAGACTCTAATCTTATGAGTATTAGTCAAAGACTTAGGTCACAACAATGTTGTAAATGTTTTCAGGAAGTGCCTTAAAAAGATAATCAAGTATGGGAAGTATAGCTCATGATTGAGGCAGACAAAAAAACTATGGTGAAAGAAGTTCATCACTTAGCCAAGCTAGGAGTTTGACTTTCGGATTCTGAAGATGGTAGAGATGTTGTCTAGAACATGACTTGTTCCTCCTTAGTAGCTGAAGTGAAGGAGAAATAGTTTGATGACCCCTACTTGTTGCAGTAAAAAGAGGGGATTCACAAGCATAAAATGATAGCTTTTGAATAAGGGGGAGATGATGGTACTTTGAGGTACCGAGATAGACTGTGTGTTCCAGACATAGGTTGACTTAGAGAGGAGGATCATGTTAGAAGCCCATAATTCCAGGTATTTTACCCACCAAAGTCCTCCAAAGATGTAAAATGATATCAATGAGGTTTATTGTTGGACCAACATGAAAAAGAACGTAACAGACTTTGTGGCCAAGTGTCCAAATTATCAACAAGTGAAAGTCGAGCGGTAGAAAGCCTAGTGTTTTACCACAGAATACACATACTCTTGAGGGGAGATTGTAAATATGGACTTTATAACAAGATTATCTCACTAATTTTGAAAGCATGATCTGATTGGGTGATTGTAGACCGACTTACCAAGTCAGCTTACCTCTTGCTAATGAAGACTACAGATTCAGTAGAGGATTATGCCAAGTTGTACATTCAGGAAATGGTATGATTGCATGGAACTCCATTGTCCGTCATTTCGGACCGTGGTGCTCAGTTTAAAATGAACTTTTAGAAGTTCTTTCAGAATGGATTAGGCACAAGTTTTGTTGCTAAGGTGTAGGTCGCTAATTTGTTGGTTCGAAATTTGTGAAGTAGAGTTGTTGGGACCATATTTAGTCTATCAGGTTGTGGAGAAAGTCAAATTGATTCAAGAGCATTTGAAGACGGCTTAGAGCCACCAAATGTACTATTCGAACGTGCGGCATAGAGACCGAGAGTTTCAAGTTGATGATTGGGTGTTTCTGAAAGTTTAGCCTATGAAAGGTGTTATAACATTTGGGAAGGAAGGAAAGATCTGTCCCAGATACATCGGGCCGTATAGGATCCTACGAAGGATCGGTCAATTAGCTTATGAGTTAGAGTTACCACCAGAATTTGCGGCTACAGCCAGTATTTCACGTATCATATTATAACATTCAAGTTTCCAGTACTCAGATATTCATGTCAGTTCAGTACTCATATACTCATGTCGGTTCAATACTCACATACTCATGTCAGTCCAGTACTCAGATATTTATGCCATCTTAGCACTCAGATATTGATGTCAGTTCAGTACTCAAATATTCGTTCGGTTCAATATTCATATATCCATATTAGTTCAGTATTCGCGTATCTATGGCAGACCAGTATTCATGTATATATTTCATGTTATGCATTTTATGATGCCTTGTGAGGCTTGTGTTATGCTATGATAGTTGGTGGGTGTTTTGGAGAAATGTTGAAGGTAACTAACCTTTTCATTCAAACCTTATATTATAATCTCTATCTCTTTCAGTATTCAATCAGCTCAGTATTCAGTATCTCAGCAGTTCAGTAATCATTTATTCGTTCAGTTTAGTATGCAAGTGTTCATGAAAGTTGAGTGTTCACATGTTTCCACCAGACCTATTTTAAGTCCAAAGTTAGCCAAAGTTACAATCAAGACAAACATTCGAGGATGAATGATCCTAAGGGGGAGATAATGTAACTCCCCGTACATTCGGACTAGGTGTGGATATATTAAATGGGTATTAATTTGATATTTTAGACATGTGAAGTCATATCGGGATGAGTATGGGTGGAAATAGTTATTTTGGAATCAAGACAGAGAGTGAGGAGCATAAGATTCGATAAAATCGACTAAGTTTATGGAACGTATGTCGTCCATCAATATTTCGTGAATATTGGTGAGATATTTGAAAAATGACAAAAGATAAACATTGTAGCCCTTTGGAATAGCTTTCCAAGATATATTGTGGAGCCCGAACGGATTTCTGAGTAAAACATTATGTGCGTTTTAGTGGACAATGTGCAGTATGCGCGCCCAGGTGCGCGTCCAGATGGTCCCGTGTGCGGCCGCGCACTTGTGGTAGTGATACTTTCTTGCTGCGCGCCCAGGTGCGCGGTTGGGCCTTCAGGTGTGTGGGAGTGCACCCGAGAGGTCATTTTTAAAGCACTACTTCGCCCCCCACAACCCAAAACACAAAAACATGCTTTAGAAAGGGAAGCTCTCAAGAACCTAACTCCTCAAAGGTCCCTCCACCATCCAAGGTAAGTTCTAATGGTGATTCTAAGTTTATTTCAATTCCCCAACACCTTGTTTACATGGGTAAACCCTCCAAATTATTAGACATTCTATTGGGACATCATGCTGGAGAAAAGAAACACTATAACTCGAATTCAAGAGGATTGAACTTCAAAAAGATAATGTCTTCACCCTTTAATTGACTATAACATTGGATTAATGATTATATACTCTAGTTCATGAGATATGAGTTGATGGGTTTGACAGAAAAGCATGAACGGTTATAAGTTTGGGTTGTTGATTATGAATTATTGGTTAATGGTGTTGTTTATCTTATGGGTGATGAAGAATGATATTGATTATAATAATTTGAGATTTTAAAATTAGCTGGAAGGAAGAGAATGGGTTGTTGGGTGTAGAAACATAATTAATAAGGGCTATGAAGCTTTATTCCCACCAAGTGTTTGATAAAATGTCTAAGTACCTAAAACATGAGCATTAGTGCTAATATTGGTTCCTCTTGATATATGTTGCCATAAATTACTATTGAAAGAGGTGACGAACATTGTGATACACTCAACAGGGGAAAAGCCAAGGTATGTGAGGCTAACTCTCTATGTTTGGGAATGTTATTGATTCTCCATACACTACTATCTTTTACGACGTTACTAATTACCTCAGAAATATAGTTAAGCTTAGTTCCTTGAATAGTTGCAGAACTTCTATTCTCTAGCTTCGTAATCCGTTCATGACTTTCATTCCTAACGTTGTGAGCTCAGTGCATAATCAATATAGACTTGGGTTTGATGCTCATGAGTCTCAGTTCAGATTACTCAACATGTCAAAAACAATTGAAGTTTCTGTTTTCATAATTAATTCTAGAATACATGTCTCAGTCTAGTCTTATTCAGTATTCCAGTATCATATAACTCAAATGATTCAGTATTTAAGCATCACATATTGCAGTATGATTCTCAGTTCCTGAATTAAAATTCCTAAATGTTGAACACCTGTATTGGCCCTGAGGTTGTAGTTTATATGCTTTATGCATATTTGGGCCTGAGGCTGTAGTTTATGCTTTATGCATGTTTGGGCCTGAGGCCATAGTTATGTATACGTATACTTGGGCCTGAGGCCGTAGCTTGTGCATATATATATTGGGCCTGAGGCCATAGTTTATTCAGATAAATAGGTTTTTCATCATTCAGAAGAGGAACTATTCATATCCTTACTTCCTTTGTATCAGTTATCAGTTATTATTTCAGTTATTAGTTATGATTTATCATTTCAGTTTCAGTTTCAATAGTTAACATTTTAGTTATCAATTATCAATTCTCAGTTATCAGCTTAGTTTCAGTTTCAGACTTTATAATTCTTTCTTTCAGTTGCTTTACATACAAGTGCAATTCAAATGTAATGGCGTCCCTTTTTTTTACCGGAGCCTGCATCTCACGATGTAGGCAATGATTCACATGTTGACGATTCAGAGTGCTAGGATTCTCGTACCAGCTATTTGGTGATCCCCAGTTCTTGCGGGGCATTATCATTACGTTACAGTCTTAAGGATTTTCAAATAGTCAGTGGTTTCAGTACTTCATTAGAGGCTTCATAAACTAGAGTAATAGTTAGACAGAGTCACAGGCTTTTCATGTTAACCAATGTTGGCTACAAATATACTTCAGACTTATGTTAGTGTTCCCGCATTAATTTATATCATTAAGACTTTCAGTGTATCAACATGTGTTAGTTTATCTTGCTCTTTCAGTATGTTATGGTATCACATGTTGATTCATCCAGTCAGTTGATTCGCTCGGTCATAGTAGTTAGGCACCGGTTGTCGTGTTACGTCCAGGCCCAGGTTCGGGGTATGACACATGGCGCAGGGCGGTTGTGCAATTTTCTTAGAGTAATTTTATTTTCTCATTCTTTGACATTCAGACTTGGTCCTCGATCCCCGAACGTGATCCCGACTTAATTTCTTGGGCTTTTACTTAGACTTCAAAGTTCCAACTTATTCAAATTAACTCCAAATTATCTTAATAGATCGGAATTACTTCCTGCAAGGCATAAAACACACAATAAGTGCAAAACACTACCAATTAAAGCTCAAACACAAATAAAGTGCAGTCACTTAGAGTGCAATAAGCGACTAAAATATGTAATTATAGCCTACCATCAACACCCCACACATAACCCATTGCTCATCCTCGAGCATTCAAACTACACTTCACATAGACATGACCCTTTTTCAACAACCGTGATAACTTATCCCACCAAGAACATTTAAAACAAATTAAGTACAATACCGTAACATCCTAGCCTCAAAATTTTACTCAAAAGCACCACATACTTTTCACAACCTGCTCTCTTACTCTAACATAGAGGTCAATGAAATTACCTTTCCTTCATCAATTAAGTGCCCTCACACAACAATAGATAGCCATTCCACACATAATAGATTTTAAGAAGAATTAAGAACTCAAGATAGAAAGAATTCACTTACTCTGAGAAACAACATTCATGTGCCGCAAAAGACGTACCATACGTTTTCCCGTAGTGTACTACTCAACTAATCGAGCCCATTCAGTCAAGGATCAAGAGGGAATTTATTTGGTTGTAATGTAGGCCGCATGATGGGTTGGATACATTTAGATATAAGAGTGACTACACCTCCCTAAGAACTTTAATAAATACATTTCATTTTTCAAAACCCCACATTTATGTCAAACCAAAACTCCACCTTCACATCAATATACATTAACTCTCTATTTCTTTGAGCACAACTACATCAAGAGTCACTACTATCAAAGAATATTTTGCACAACAATACAATATTTTTTTCTTTTCTCTTTCAAGTCAAGTGGCTCTTACTTTTTCAATACAATGCACCTTTCTCCTTATTTCATTAGTTCCACTCAAAAGCCAAACCAACCACCCCACACTTCAACTTTTATAAAGTTCATACCAAATTCAAGTGCTCATGGGAGGTACAAGGTTCAAATAGATGGTCAATTTGAACAAATGGGTAAGGCTTGTAATGTGGTTGCCAAAGAAACAAGATTACAGGGTCAAAAGGGTTAACGCCGATACATAACAATTAGGTGGGTAAAAGCATATAACTGGCTCAACAAAAAAATGCGTAAATCACTTCCAAGACTGAATAAAACTACTATTTCACTTTGCAAACATACGGGGCAAGTTCTAGACATCAAATGCAATGCACATAATAACACAAAACCTCGCACACACATGGGTCATAACTTACTCAAGATTGGACTATCAAGACATTCTAGTCAAAGCAGTTAAACAAAGTTAAGATCATACAGTTTAAGGTACATATACAAGAGTCAATAACTGAGCCTAAGCGTCACAACTAAAATACTTACTATTCTCAAGGTATAATAAAGTTAAGAGATATTGCCTTCAATTCAAATCATAGCACAAGGTTTCCTACTCCTAACAAAAATAAAAACTAACTACACCCGATTCAAACAAAACCATTGAAAAAGAACCAAGGCAGAAAGAAAAACCAAGAGGGACTTGTTACACTACCTAACAAAAGAAAATCTTTTTGTATTTTTTCTTTTGACTTTACTTCCTCAAGAAACTTGTCGAATGATATCCATCGTCGAGAAAATCAAAATATTTTAAAATTTTTGTGGTTTTTTGCAATTTTTCTATCTCTAACTACTACAGCTAACAAAAAGAAAACTAAAACTTACATACAAATATCCCCACCCCACACTTTAATTTGTGGCATGTCCCCACATACATACAACTTAAAGGAAACTTCCCTGAATATCTAGTCGGGGTCTAAGTCGAAAGTCAGGCTCCATTCCTCGTGCCCGAACTAATGCAGGCAGCTTCTTCTCAGCCTTTTTGGGGTACACCCCACACTTATCTTTCTCACTCACTGTAGCCTTCTTTTTCGAGCCCTTCACTTTCTGGTCAACACTCGCATCTAGTTTTTCCTTTTTTGCCCCCTTTTCTACATCCATCTTGAAAGTCACTGTCTCCTCACCCACTCTAAGCACGAGTTTTGTCTCGTGTATATAAATTATCGCCCTGCCCGTTGCTAATAGTGGTCTTCCTAGGATGAGGGTGACCTCTTTGTTTTTCTCCATATTCACCACTATAAAGTCTACATGAAATATGAACTTATCCACCCGAATTAACACATCTTCCACTATCCCCTCATGTGTTATAGTCGTTTGGTCTGTAGCTGCAAAAATATTGGCACTGACCTTATCTCTCCAATCTCCTTCTCCAGTTTTCTCTAAATAGATAGAGGCATTAAGTTAATAGAGGCAACAAAATCACATAAATACTTATCAAACTTTATAGTTCCTAATGAGCAAAGTATAGTAAAACTCCCTAGGTCTCCACACTTTTGTAGGAGTTTATTTTGCAATATCATGTTGCAGTGCTATATGAGCTTCACCGCTGCGGTCTCCTCTATTTTCATCTTCTTCATAAGGATATCCTTCAAGAATTTTGCATAAGAAGGCATTTATGAGAGCACTTCTGTGAATGGTAAGTTCACATGAACCTGTTTCAGCACATCCATCAATTTTTCAAACTGCTTGTCCAGCTTTTCTCTACATATCTTTTGAGGGAAAGGTAAAGCAGGCATATGTTTACTCTCCTCATGTTCCTCCCTTCTTGATTTTTCATCCTTATTCTTTTTCTAAGTTTTCATTGGGCCTTTCTTCTTCTTGTCATCATCACTTTTCAGCTGCTCCCCACTTTCTTTTGCAAGTGTCACATCTTACTGGATCGGGGTGGGGTCTTTCAACACTTGCCCACTTCTAAAGGTAACAACATTGATTGTTTCTTTGGGATTTCTTTCAGTATCAGCAGGAAGAGTTCCTGGAATCCTTTCAGATAATATTATTGCAATTTGTCCCACTTGCTTCTCCAAATTTCGAATTGCTGCCCCTTGTACATCAAATCTTTCATCAGTTTTCACAATGAAGGTCTTCATGAGATCTTCTAGACCAGGTTGATTGGGCTGTTGAGGCTGAAATTGCTGCCTCAACTGATTCATAAAACGAGGAGCTCTTTGTCCCTGAAATCTGGGGTTGTTTTGTTGCCATGTATTTGCGGTACACCCATGTGAACTCTATGAGATATCGGGGTGCTTCTGACCCATTGCATTAAAGTTGTAGTTTCTCACAGCATTCACTTCCTCGGTTGAGGCTTGACACTCATGAGTAGGGTGTCCTCTTCCATATATATCATAGACTGCATGTGGCTAACTTTGTATTGTATCCAAGGTTAGCTTCCTTATTTCTTTAGCCATATCATCGAGTTATACCTGTACAGATGTGTTAGCATCAACTTGGTGAATAACAGTTGCTCTTCTTCTTTCGTCACTCTTAGAGGGCCACTGATTTGCATCTCTAGTTATCTCATCAAGAATTGTAACTATCTCCTCTAGAGTCTTTTTCATCAAGGGGCCTCCGCCTGCATTGCTCAATGTTCTACGTAAGGATGGTGTCAATCCATCCCAAAAGTCCTGGAGTTGCATCCAAAGTTCAATTCCACTATGTTGACACTTTCGAACAATCTCCTTAAACCTCTCCCATGCTTAAAAAACTGTTTCAGTCTCTTTCTAGCAGAAGTTATGGATTTCTCTTCTAAACTTTCCCATCTTAACTGAGGAGAAATATTTATCGAGGAATTTTCTGGTCATCTCCTCCCATGTTCTAATTGATCTCGTGGGTAAGCTTTTAAGCCACAACTTTGCATCATCTTTGAATGTGAAGGGGAATGCCCTTAAGTACACTGCATCTTGTGACACACCATTATATTGAAAGGAGTTCATAATCTCCTCGAAGTCCAATAGATGTGTATTTGGATCTTTGTTCATCTTTCCTCTGAAGACACAACAATTTTGAAGGGTTTGAAGCAACCCTTCCTTCAACTCGAAGTTGTTAGCTGCAATTGGAGGCAGTCTAACACTTGTTAACCCTTGATTGTAGACCGGTATAGCATAATCGCCCAGTGATCTCCCAAGCATGGGAGCTATATTCCGAACTGGTTTGCAGCCAAGGGTTGCTTTTGAGCAATTCTTCGACCCCTCTCTTTTTCATAGATAATCTATGCATCTCTAATAGCTGCTTCCTCAGCATCCCTTGTAGCTTTTTCTCATTGTTAGCCTGCCTCTCTTGCAGCAAAATCCAAGTTCTCTGGTTGTGGATTGCCCAACTTTTTCTAACGTCTCGGTGAGATTTCTTTCCTTCCTAAGTTGTCGTAGTTGTTTTTCTATCACTGGCTCATATAGTAGCACTTCTTTGGCAGAATCTCGAGTCATGCACCAATCTTAACCTGTAACCTTTGCATAGTCAAAGAACACCAAACGTAAAAGGGAAAAATAAAATAACATAAAAAGAAAAATTCCTGAATTAAAACTACAAACTATTTCAAACACTATTGATTTCCAATCCCCGGCAACGACGCCAATATTTGATGAGCGCAAAACACACACTTAAATTCTGTTCGCTAATCAAATATAGTATAGTATATTATCGTATCTATAGGGATTGGATTTAAACAATATTCTTGTAGTTTCTAGCTTGATTGCTATTCAAGATGATCAAGAATTGACATTTCTATGATTTCTAACTAAAATTAACTAAGAGTCTAAAGCTATTGACTAATGACAATCGAAATAAAAAGAATTATCAGTGGGAAAAAAATAGGGGTTGATATGATAGGTACAAGATAATTATTTGGGATCTAACACTAGATACTTCGCTTTTAATGTTTAAGTGAGTTTATCGAATTCATTCAATTATTAGTTCAAATGTTCAGCAAAACTCCTCTCTCGATTAAGTCTTAACATCACGAGATGAACCAATTTAAGCAAATAAAGACATGCAAGAATGCGTTGTGGATTGGTCTTTAGGAAAACCTCTTCCGATTATTCTCCTAACTAAGTTTAATCAATGATTCAACTAGCCTCTTTCGAATACTAAGAAGAATTAATGAACTCAACCAACAATATAATATAAAGATATCACAAGTTATGCCTCTCTCGATTACATGAATAAGTGATTATAGACGCAACAGTTAAATCATCCAAAGGACACTTCAATACATAAAACTAGAGTTATAATCGATAAATAATCATCAACACACCAAATCCATCAAACCTTAAAGAGAACTACTCCATAGATATGGATAAATTCATCACAAATAAAGTTAAAGTATAGGAAAATATAAATTCAATCCAAACTCGGGTCTTGACTGAGGAAGGAATGATGAAATCCTCGTGCTCGTCTTCGTCCAACTCCTCCTTAGCCTCATTAGGTCGACTATGTGTCAAAAGTCCAGAAAATAATATTTTTTCATGTATTTATACCAAGTAGTGTCGGACCCAGATGAAATCACCTTTTTCCTAGCTGAAATAGGATATTTACTCTATAACAAATACACAGCGCACCGCATAGGGTGACACGCCATGCGTGGCATTAGTGGGGAAATACAGAGAGCTGATTTTTGCACTTTGCAGGAATTTTGCACTAGCGCCCCGCGCCCCGCGCCCCGCTACGCATGGCGCATGACGGTTGTCCAATTTTCTCAGACTAATTTCGTTTTCTCATTTTTTGACATCCAGACTTGGTCCTCGACCCCCGAACGTGATCCCGACTTAATTTCTTGGGCTTTTAATCAAACTTCAAAGTTTCAACCTATTCAAATTAGCTCCAAATTATCTTAATAGCTCAAAATTACTTCCTGCAAGGCATAAAACACATAATAAGTGCAAAACACTACCAATTAAAGTTCAAACAAAAATAAAATACAGTAACTTAGAGTGCAATAAGCGACTAAAATACGTAATTATAGCCTACCATCATATCACCTAAAGACCACATGTTGTGGTAGATGTATTGCGTATCAGGTTGCAGATGTTTGGCTTGTACTACAGAAATGGCATGGTTGGTGGCGATTGATGCTCAAGTTCTGCTACTTTGTATGGAAGGTTATAAGAGCAACTTTGGTGGAGTGGTTGTGTATGTGTGCCGTGTCAGTAATTTGAGTGGGAGAGTTGGAGATCCGATATGGAAATTATGGTACTCACATAGTACGTAGATTTTATTTTCGAGGACGAACTACACCCTGGTTGCAAACTATGAATGTGTATTCAGTATTTGACAGTTGATTGTATGTGTCATGGTTAGAGCCATCATAGACTTTTGGAGGGCTGTTGATTTATCATAGAATGACCCCAATTGGTTTAGAGTCCCATTGGTAGGCTTAATGATCATGTGTATTCCTTACTGTACAGGATTTGTCTGCTCAGCGCAACGTTTGCTATGGGTGTGTCATCAGGCAAAATGGATATTATTCCTGCCTTGATCTACTTTATGTGTTACTTTTTTATGAATGGGTTGTGAGATGACTCGCTTATACCCGCATGTTGTGGTTTTTTCTTAGGCATTGTGGCTATGTATGAGTGAGAGGGATCTTAAGATGTTGACTTGCTTATCGCACCTAGTAGTGCTTGGCTTTTTGTAGCGCAGTATGCTATCCGTGTCATACACCAAACTCGGGAAGCGCGACCGGCGCTCAACCGAGTAAAGCCGACTGAGCAAGCCTGTTAGATTTTATTCTACCCAAATTCATCCCTGAATAAAGAGGAGATGTACTCCGTTAATCAAATACTAAAGAGATTTCATTAACCGCTTCCATTTCATTCCCCATTAACAACATCATTCAATATTTCCAAAATAGTACGAGTTTATAGATTTAATGAAAAACATGTTGTCAAATACCAACAATTCTAATCCAATTCCCAACATCAAATACCACCCACAACCTGTCTACGGAGCCTCTAAGTACAACTGGAGACTAATATGGAAATGCCGACAACAAGGCCCCGACTATACCTCAACCACAAAGTACATGAGAAACAAAAGATACATGACCCCGAAATGAAGTGGGGCTTATCAAATCAGCTAAAAAGAGTGTACCGCTATCACTGATCAATGCCACCTGCTGTAGAACCACCTGCATCCATTAAAAATGCAGCGCCCCCGGCAAAAGGGATGTTAGTATTGTCGAATAACACTAGTATGTATAGCTAGAGATCCTCTTTCAAAATAGAATGCCCATATAATCTATACGTGGAACACATAATATAGTGTAATTGAAACAACCTGTACAAACAAGGGCAACGAAAGGGGCACCTATTGTCTGCATTAATAATGTGTCTCATTAGACCGTCCCTAGTGTTCACATATCATATTATACACTTATGCGTTTCATAGACCGTCCATAGTGTTTATTCATACCGTACACCTATACTTCTTATACACAATGTACCTATGCGTTTCATAGACCGTCCATAGGATTTCGTATCACAATGTACCTATGTATTTCATAGACCGTCCACGAGATTTCATATCACAATGTACCTATGGATTTCATAGACCTTCCACATGATTTTATATCACAATGCACCTATGCATTTCATAGACCGTCCACAAGATTTCATATCACAATGTACCTATTTGTTTCATAGACCGTCCACAGGATTTCATATCACAATGTACCTATGTGTTGCATAGACCGTCCATAGGATTTCATAACACAATATACCTCTGTGTTTGATAGACTGTCCACAGGATTTCATAACATATTGAAAACAAAAGTACAAATATGTACAACTCATAACCTTTCACACAACATATCACTTAATCCGTACTTTCAACCACTTACAACATTATTATTTCATTGGCCATCTTGGCCATACAAATGTTATTCTTTATTCATGGCGCAATAGCCGTATTTCATATTCCACACTTACATTTCTTCCCTTTCATAGATCATCTTCAAATATCAACATATAGAATATTTCGAAAATCACAACTTTAAATTCATTAGAAATGAACAATTTTAGCACAATAGATTTTTTTCTGAGAAATGGAGTAAAATAATTGGCAATTGATGCACAAGTTAAAATTATCAACAAGTAACACACCATTTATTCTAGAAATACTTTTCCCCAAAAAGGACACTAAATTTCCATTTACGAATATGTAAGAATGAAAAACACATTAAAATACTTACAAAGCATAACATTAGTTGAAACAACCACATATGGGTATGACTTCGGTTCATAAGCTTTTAGGCAAATTCTATTTTTGAAGTCAATTTTGGAATAGTTGAATCAAAGATCATTTCATAATGTTTCTCACATCGTCTTATTTCATTGGCACCATTAGCCACAAGTATAACCTTCATTCTTGGCACGTTGGCCACACTCTATATCCCCAATTCACTTATTTTATTTTCAAGCATCATTATAGATTATCAACAAGAAGACATTTCCAAATCAATAATTTAGGTACACATTTGAGCAATTAAGAGTCTTAAGCATATTGAGTTTTTTTCACACAATTTGGCATACTAGCTTTCATTTGAAACACGACTCAAAGCCATAATATTTTAATACACATATCATTCTTGAACACATTCCCGAAGGATGACGTAATGTGATAGGAACATTCGGAACAAGTTTTGATTACACAATTCTTGACACTTTATTTATTCGGGACAATCGAATTTATTGGGAATAACTCGGAACATAGAATAAGGAACTTGAGACAACCATACTTGAAACTTATGGAAACATCAAAGAATTCAATTCTAAGAGAGAAAGTTTAGCCAACATACCTCAATTGAGCTTTCCTTAAATTACTACAACGTTCCAGAAATTCTAGCAATCCCAATCTATTTTGAGACATAACAAAATTGAACCATAATTAGGAAGATATTCATGGTCTTAGCTCATTTGAGAATCTTTATCAAACACTAGGTGTGCAAATTTAATAATAAGGTTCTTCTACAAGATTTCCTTCACTACACAACCCAATCCTCACTTATTTAAGCTCAACAATCTTCCCACAAACCTTATTGGTAAATATATGTATACATAATACTCTCACACCCAAGAAACATACTTCTCATGACCTACTTTTAATCAAAATCCCAAAATTTAGGGCTAGGGAGTAGAATCTTACCTATTAGATGAAGATCGTGTGAAATCTTCAAGCCTTGAGCAAGAATTGATGAGCAAAATAGCTAGGTCTTCTCTTTCTCTCTCTAATATAGCTCTCTCCTCTCTCTATAAAATCACATTTTACCTTCTAAAATGACCCCTAAGGCCTTATATCACATTTTACCTTAGATCGTATATGAATATTTCCAAAAGTGACCCCCGAAGTCATTATGTGGTGCAATTATGCTATAGCATAATTGTTTTGTGGGCAGCAGAATTGCAGCATAATCAATTATGCGACAACATAATGATTTTACGACAGCCTAATCAATTATGCGACAACATAATGATTTTGCGACCGCATAATATTATTTTTTCAAAATTTGCCCGTCTCTGCTCCACTTTGCGATGCTTATGCGGTCTGCGGAATCATTTTGCAGTCACGAAATTGATCGCAGATCTAGCCTTTGGTAATTTGGTCATAACTTCTTTTAGGAGTGTCCAAATGATGAACAGTTTGAAGCGTTGGAAACTAGAAACATAGACCTTTCTTTTGATAGTTAATAAACCATATAACATTTCATATCAAGAGATGTATGCTCGTTTGAAGTTAGGTCTTGTGCTTAGTCACTTGAAACTTTATCCCACCATAAAATTTTCAACTTGCCTTAGCCTTGGGGCTCTTCTTATACCATAAACCATTCTTAATGCACCTCATACATATATTATCATGATAAATTGATATCATTCTTATAATATCCCTTGTCTTCACACAAAATAATATAATTAGCGTGCATCAACGTTTTTACTAGCGCTCAAGTACTTCGAAATTTTTTGGGGTGTTACATTCTCCCCCACTTAAGAACATTCGTCCTTGAATGTTTTACAAGTCACTTCTAAGGATAGAGTTACCATCCTTTTACCTCCAACCATTATATATAGGCTCTTATGACTACATGGGTCTTATACTTCCCTTCCAAAATCTCAACTTATTTATGGCCTTTAAAATTAGGCTATCTTTACAAATTCTTAAACATTTTGACAGAGTTTCCCCTATAACTGGGTCTATCCACCTGCCATAGAATCACCAACATCATCCTATCAACACATCTCGACAACACTATATCAACAACACTAATCTCAACATTACAAGCATTATATTATCAAGAGTGATATCTGGATATCAACTGTACATTTTTAAATCATAACACCTAGAAAGTACGTTTTAACTCAAAACCAATTGTTATACAATGGAAAGAAAATATTTTCTTTCCACAACACTTTCGGCCTTCATGGTGACCTTCTCGACTTACAGACTTCGCCATAACACATTAACATAGGCAATCCCAACTTCCGGACTTATCTAACTAGGATGACAATTAGGTACCTTGCATAAGCTAACTATCCATTAACTTCACCTTCAATAACCTCCACCGGAACGATATACAAAGGATTTCCAGTTACCTTCTTAGACATAGGCACCTGAAACACCGGTACACAAAGGACAATAATGGGGAAATATCTTACTCATAGTTTGACCTATTTCCTTCAAGATTTCATAAGGCCTAATGTGACTATACATACTTTAACTTCCTTAACAATTTACCCAATATATTCATTGATAAATTCCTAAGAATTACCTGTTCACTTTCTCCAACTCTAAATCACTACGCCGAACACCCAAACTAAACCTTTGGCGACCTCCAACAATTAGTCTAAGATGTGCTAGCTTGAGTATATCCAATATATTTGATCATGGCATGATGATGCTTTTTTGACATATTTGAGCCTTCAACCCCCACTGGTTTCTATAATTATGAACAACGAGGTTCAAGAATGGCAAAAATAATTCAAAATCCATCAAGGTACTGAGCACGGCATTTCAGGAGGTTATATCCTAAGAAACATGAAGGTTACTACCAATAGTGCTGACATTGTTAATCATTATGGTGACATCATTGATTCGACACATAGGCATAGAGTTGCCTAGTAGGCATTGATAATGTAGGGAAAATGTTCATGATTCCAAGATTTAAAAGAAATGAGTCATAAAAACGACAACAACAGTTGTTTCATTTTATATGTGCCTTGTTTCGGCAATAGTAGGCCTCAAAGAGATATAGCAAAGTATGTGACACTAGTCGCCTTTTGGAATGTAGGAAAAAATTAGTTTAACTCAAAATGAGAATATTCTAGCACCCTGGATGTGATATGGGTTTCAAAATACATGAAGTTGCATTATGCTATTAACAGTAACTAGCAAAAGGAATCTATGCTACAAGCCTACGAGGATGAAAAAGATGTTAAGCACTTGTGATATTATTATCATTTTGACAGCTTAAACCTTCAAAATAGTTGATCCAATATGAGAGGACTAGAGATACGACAAATCTGTCTTTCAATTCAATATGCTAATGATATGTGTTAGAATATGAAACATTCACGAGTGAAATCACATAGCTAGGATATCCTAATATTTGGGTTGAGGGACTTACTTGTTGTCCCTTGACTGTTGGGGCAGTGCCTTAGCTGGTGGCCCTTGACTCCGCACCCGAAACATTCATCCGTACCATGTCGTCACACCCCCAAATAACGCCTCCTACACTTGGGACATGGGGCCTCTACTGCAGCTGAGAATCCCTATTTGACTGGACGTGTTGATTAGATCCCTTGTTGCCTTGGTTACTATGGCCCCCCCGCTGCTGATCAAGCCATGATGGTAGTGCTCTAGCTGAAGACTAGGCAACTGACTGCGTGGGTCCGGATGACACTGTCCTATGTAATGCCTTTCCACCATTACCCCCATTGTATGAGCCACTAAGATTGCCCGTGGATCGGGTCTTTTTGTTATTATATAGCTCTCTCTTACTTTTTAAATTTCGATCCTCAGTAGCTTGAGCCAACGCCACCATTTTTCCATAATTCATATCAGAATTCAAGTCAGCCGTAGCGGCCTCATTAATTACCAAGGGACTAAGTCCTTGCACAAACCGGCGCACTCTAGCCTCCATAGTGGGCAAAATGTAAATATCATACTTGGACAGGTGCGCGAATTTCATATGGTGCTTCCACACACTCAGGCTAACTTGCCTTAGGTTCTCAAACTCAGCGGCACGGGCCGCCTTAGTTTTGGCATGCAAGAAGTGGTCAATGAAAGCATCGGTAAACTCACTCCACTTGCCGGAGGACTTCCCTCTTCACGGGACTCCTCCTATAGCTCAAACCAAGAATATGCCACCTCTTTCAGACGGTAGGAGGCCAACTCCACTCCCTCCGTCTCTGTTGCATGCATAACCCAAAGTGTTTTGTGCATATCATCAATGAAGTCCTGGGGGTCCTCCTCAGGATTAGTACCCGTAAACACTAGAGGATCTAACTGAAGAAACTTGTTCAATCTGGAACTAGTAGATTCCCCTAGCTGACAACATATACCCAGTATGTATCTAGTCTAACCTCGAAGCCACTATTTGAGCCAACATTTGTATGGCTCCCCTAAGATCAACATCAGAAACACCAGAATCGAAAGCTGGAACTGGAGGTGGAACTGGTATATCAGTTGGAGGAATTGTTTCACCTTCAGTAGGTGTAGGGACAGGTGCGATCTGATCAGCTGTAGTAGAGTCAGGCAGTGTAGTAACTAGAGGAATATTCTCACTCCTCAGGTGATCACCCGCATCATTAAATATAGAATCAACTGCCACTCCTGGGGTGACACTGGCCCTTTGGCCAGTACTTGCATTCTACTAAGGCGCCATATACTGAAAGTTAGAGTAAAGCACCAGTTAACGGAGGAACAATCTTACAATTAGCTTTATCGCACGATCAAGGACATGAAAGAAGGGTATTATTCCTAAATTCCCAAGTAGCATCCTAGTTATAGATGTGGTCAACAACACACCGATAAGAAGGACTCTACTAGACATGGCTCCGAGGTATCCTATGACACTTTAAAACCTTAGGCTTTAATACCAAGTTTGTCATGCCCCAAACTCGGGGAGTGCGACCGGCGCTCAACCGAGTAAAGCTGATTGAGCAAGCCTGTTAGATTTCATTCTACCCAAATTCATCCCTGAATAAAGAGGAGATGTACTCCGTTAATAAAATACTGAAGAGATTTCAATAACCGCTTCCATTTCATTCCCATTAACAGCATCCTTTAATATTTCAAAAATAGTACGAGTTTATAGATTTAATGAAAAACATGTTGTCAAATACCAACAATTCTAATCCAATTCCCAACATCAAATACCACCCACAAACTGTCTACGAAGCCTCTAAGTACAACTGAAGAGTAATATGGAAATGCCGGCAACAAGGCCCCGGCTATACCTCAACCACAAAGTACATGAGAAACAAAAAATACATGACCCCGAAATGAAGTGGGGCTCACCAAATCAGCTGAAAAGAGTATACTGCTATCATTGATCAATGCCACCTGTTGTAGAACCACCTGCATCCATTAAAGATGCAGCGCCCCCGGCAAAAGGGACGTTAGTACTGTCGAATAACACTAGTATGTATAGCTAGAAATCCTCTTTCAAAATAGAATGCCCATATGATCTATACGTGGAACACATAATATAATGTAATTGAAACAACTTGTACAAACAAGGACAACAGAAGGGGCAACTATTGTCTGCATTAATAATGTGTCTCATTAGACCATCCTTAGTGTTCACATATCATATTATACACTTATGCATTTCATAGACCGTCCATAGTGTTTATTCATACAGTACACCTATACTTCTTATACACAATGCACCTATGTGTTTCATAGAGCGTCCATAGGATTTCATATCACAATGTACCTATGCGTTTCATAGACCGTCCACAGGATTTCATATCACAATGTACCTATGCGTTTCATAGACCTTCCACAGGATTTCATATCATAATTCACATATGCGTTTCATAGACCGTCCATAGGATTTCATATCACAATGTACATATGCGTTTCATAGACCGTCCACAGGATTTCATATCAGTGTACCTATGCGTTCATAGATCGTCCACAAGATTTCATATCACAATGTACATATGTGTTTCATAGACCGTCCACATGATTTCATAACACAATAGACCTATGCGTTTCATAAACCGTCCACAGCATTTCATAACACGTTGGAAACAAAAGTACAAATACATACATTTCATAACCTTCCACACCACATATCACTTAATCCGTACTTTCAACCACGTACAACTTTATTATTTCATTGTCTCTCTTGGCCATACATGATTCTTTATTCATGGCACAATGACCGTATTTCATATTCCACACTTTCATTTCTTCCCTTTCATAGATCATCATCAAATATCAACATATAGAATATTCCGAAAATCACAACTTTAAGTTCATTAGAAATGAACAATTTAAGCACAATAGATTTCTTTCTGTGAAATGGAGTAAAATAATTGGCAATTGATGTGCAAGTTAAAATCATCAACAAGTAACACACCATTTATCCTTGAAATACTTTTCCCAAAAAAGGACACTACACAATTTCCATTTACGAATATGTAAGAATGTAAAACACATTGAAAATACCCACAAAGCATAACATTAGTTGAAACAACCACATATGGGTATGACTTGAGTACATAAGCTTTTAGGCAAATTCTATTTTCGAAGTCAATTTTGGAATAGTTGAATCAAAGATCATTTCATAATGTTTCTCACATCATCTTATTTTATTAGCACCATTAGCCACAAGTATAACCTTCATTCTTGGCATGTTGGCCACACTCTATATCCCCAATTCACTTATTTCATATTCAAGCATCATTATAGATTATCAACAACAAGACATTTCCAAATCAAGACTTTAGGTACATATTTGAGTAATTAAGAGTCCTAAGCATATATAATTTTTCTCACACAATTTGGCATACTAGCTTTCATTTGAAACACGACTCAAAGCCAAAATATTTTAATACACATATCATTCTTGAACACATTCCCGAAGGATGACGTAATGTGATAGGAACATTCGTAACAAGTTTTGATTACACAATTCTTGACACTTTGCTTATTCGGGACAATCGAATTTATTGGGAACAACTCGGAACATAGAATAAGGAACTTGAGACAACCATACTTGGAACTTATGGAAACATCATGGAATTCAATTCTAAGAAAGAAAGTTTAGCCAACATACCTCAATTGAGCTTTCCTTAAATTACAACAAAGTTCCGAAAATTCTAGCAATCCCAATCTATTTTGAGACATAACAAAATTGAACCATAATTAGGAAGATATTCATGTTCTCAGCTCATTTGAGCATTTTACCAAACACTAGGTGTGCAAATTTAATAATAAGGTTCTTCTACAAGATTTCCTTCACTACACAACCCAATCCTTACTTATTTAAGCTCAACAATTTTCCCACAAACCTTATTGGTAAATATATGTATACATAATACTCTCACACCCAAGAAACATACTTCTCATGACCTACTTTTAATCAAAATCCCAAAATTTAGGGCTAGGGAGTAGAATATTACATATTAGATGAAGATCGTGCGAAATCTTCAAGCCTTGAGCAAGAATTGATGAATAAAATAGCTAGGTTTTCTCTTTCTCTCTCTAATATATCTCTCTCCTCTCTCTATAAAATCATATTTTACCTTCTAAAATTACCCCTAAGGCCTTATATCAAAATTAGATCGAATATGAAAATTTCTAAAAATGACCCCCAAAGTCAATTATGTGGTGCAATTATGCTATAGCATAATCGTTTTATGGGCAGCTGAATTGCAGCATAATCAATTATGCGACATATTAATATTTATTTTCAAAATATGCCCGTCTCTGCTCCACTTTGCGATGCTTATTCGGTCCGCGGTACCATTTTGCGGTCACGAAATTGATCGCAAATCCAGCCTTAGGTAATTTGGTCAAAACGTGTTGTAGGAGTGTCCAAATGATGAACTGTTTGAAGCATTGGAAACTAGACACATAGACCTTTCTTTTGATAGTCAATACAACACATAATCTTTATATCAAGAGAGGTATGAGCGTTTGAAGTTAGGTCTTGTCCAAACCCACTTGAAACTTTATCCCACCATAAAATTTTCAACTTGCCTTAGCCTTGGGGCTCTTCTTAGACCATAAACCATTCTTAATGAACCTGATACATATATTATCATGATAAATTGATATAATTCTTATAATAGCTCTTGTCTGCACACAAAATAATATAATTAGTGCACATCAACTTTCTTACTAGTGCTCAAGTACTTTGAAATTTTTTGGGGTGTTATAATCCGTCTCCCTATGGTTATGTTTATGCATTATACGTGCTTGTTGTTGTCACACATGTGTTTAGTGAGTATGAGCATTTAGGCTTGGTATGTATTCCTATGTGGATTGGTATATGTGGATCAGCTAGGACCCCTCTTGTTTGTTTGTGTGTTTTGTTTCTCGCTTATGAGATGGATTCAATGTATTATGCTCTTGTTGTTGTATCTGTTTAACTTGCGAGATAGTTCCCTTTCTGGTTCTCTTTCCATTATTGATCATATTTGAGCCATTGTTTGTCGGTGCATGGATCGCGTTATATGAGGTTCTTGATAGTATTTGATGTGACTTGTTGGCCGGGCAGCTTTACTGGGTGAGACGAGTTTTTGGGCCTGGAATTAGTTCTAACAAATTCGTGTAAGGTATGTTTGGAAGAAGAATGTCACTAAACAGTTTAGAATTTAGCAATGATTATCTCGGGCGACAGAACTCTATGACTTGTTAATTCGATGGATGGTGTTGGGTTTCTACACGTTTATGGAATCATTAGAAGTCATGCGAGGTTTGGAACGAGGTTTTATTTCTCATGAGGTATATTACCAGTATCGGATTTGGATAGGAGCAGCTATTGTGGTTGGAAGTCATTATTATGGGCACGTGAGTTATGAGGTACATCGTGTGGTTACATCTTGAAAGTATACTTATTCCTTGATATGACTTGTTGATATTGATATGGTGTATATATATTAGAGTCGGATCATGAGGGAGCTTGGAAAGTTAGAATTTTGTCTTATGGATTCTTAAGCTAAAGTTGGAGGGAGAATTTCAGTTCGGATGGTGTAATGGCATTATGTGGTTTGCGATAACGTGAGATCACCCATGTGTATGTGCATGATGAGTTTATACAGTGATTTGACTACTTTGGAAGGACTCTTGGCACATTCGATGACGAACGTATGTTTAAGCAACCTCGAAATCTGAATTTGATGGTTTCCATAGGTTCGCATGGTGATTTTGGACTTGGTTGTATATTTGGATTTGAATTTGGATGCTCATGGAAGGTTTCGATTATATTTGTCAAAGTTTAGCGATTTGAGGAATTGGAGAGTTCATAAGTTTGATTGTGAGTTGACTTTGAGGCTACCGGTGTCAAATTATTGTTCCGGGAATTTGAATAGGTCTATTTTGTTAGTCGAGACTGGTGACACACTAGGTAACGGGCAAGTGTGCGTGCACCGGATTATTCATGATCCGAGTAGACCTTAGGCTACTATGAGACTTGTTTTCTATCATGACTCGTTATATCCGCGTTTTCTCCACTTGTATGATTATTTGAGCTATGATTCATGTTAAAAATCATGTCTAAGATATGTGCTTATTGTTTGAGATGTGGTAGGTATATTCTTGCTATTTTTGAGCTATTTGTCTTAATTGTACACATACTCTCAATCATGATGTTATCTATATCCGTGTATGATATCTCTGTCTCAATACATTCTTATTATGATATCTCACATGTTGTTGATGCCTCATATGTGTAATATTATTCAACCGAGTACTGTGAGATATGGTTAACTGAGACTTGAGCGGTTGATGACTGATTTGGGACATAGAACCGTATTGTGATTTATATTTGGATCTGGTTATACGTCGAAACAAATTGATATTTGGATCGGGTTACATGCCATAACACATAGATATATACATAGGGTTGCACACTGCAATGGCTATATTGATTGTTGGCTTATATTCGATTAGCGCTTGGGCAATGATCTGCCCCTCTGGAGTCTGTTATTCATAGTGAGCGCAGACACAGGATTATACATGTGCTTTGCTGAGGGGCATTTGTTCCAGGCACCCGTACAGTATTGCGTTTGGTTGTGTGTGTGATGGTGAGGTGCACTTGTGCCAGGCACCGTGAGCTTGCTGAGTGTGAGTATACTTGATGGCTTCTTTGTCATATTGTTGACTTGACATGTATATTTGACATGTAGGCATAGAGATATACATTCCTCATGCTATATGGTAAATGAAATGTCTTATCGATAGTTGAAAGTTTGGAAAATCACAGTTTCCCTAATAAACTCATGTTTTAGTGATTTCGATGGAAGATTGGGCTTTGAATGTTATACTTGGAAAGCTTGTCTAATTTTTCATATTTATGAATGAGTTGAACATGATATCTTTTGAGTTTCTAACTTTTACCGTCATCATTATATCACGTGTGGTAATTGATTATTGGTCTTGGACACTAATTCTTTCGAGCTCATCACTGCTCTCAGCCCGAGGTTAGGTTTGTTATTTATTGAGTACATGGGTTAATTTGTACTCATACTATAATCTACACTTTATGTGTAGATCCAGGAACTGCTGGGCGTGGCGATTGCTAGAGTTTGCACTGGTTCCATCTTGTGGAGACTACGAGGTAGCTCATATATCGTTCGCAGACCTTGAAGTTCTCTTTTGTTTATTTTGTTAACACTGTTCTATCATTCAGATAGTTTTGTATTGATGATTGACTCTAAAATTTTGAGATTCTGTAGTGCTCATGTACTCGTTGACACCAGATCATGTAATGGATTGTAGATGCCTTATTGTTGCTATTTTTAGAAATTTTATGAGTATTTGGCTGTTGAGGTTATTAAGTTCTGTTAATTAAGTTTAGTGTTGTTGTGAAGTTGTTATCTTGCCTATCAAGCGGTGTTAGGCGCCATCACAACTCCGGTGGGAGTTTGGGTCATGATACAAATACACCTACGGGAAGCATCAAATAGGAGAACAGAGCACAAATACACAAAATGACCGGCCCGATCGTTACACTTATACCCATTGAGGTGGCATGAGATCACCGTAGTGATGGTATGATGAGTGATAAAGTGATTTGTCACCATTGGAATGACTCTTGGAACGTTCGAGGATAAATGTAGAAAATAATGACCCGACGGGTTATTTTGAGCTGTAGCATTCCGTTTTGCGGTTTGAGACCTTGAGTAGCTTCATATGATGTATTACAATTGCTTATATGTTTGGTTTTGATGTTCGTTAGGTTTGGGATTGATTTGATAGAGTGATTCTCAATTTGAAAATTTTAAGTTGGAAGTGTTGACAAAGGATAGAATTTTTAGTAAACGGCCTCGGATTGGGATTTGATGGGTTTAATAGGTTCATATGGTTATTTTGGACTTGGTCATTATTTGGATTTGAATTTGGATGTTCCTAGAAGGTTTTGGCTCTATTTGTTGAAGGTTGGGATATTTAAGAGTTAGAGAGTTTATATGTTTGACCGGAAGTTGACTTCGATGTTATCAGGCTCCTATTGTGGTTTTGAGATCTTAGATAGGTTTATTATCTTTATTGGAACTTGTGTGTATAGTTTGGTTGCGATCCGATGTGTCTAAGTGTGATTTAGACGCATTTGGTGAAGTTGGAAAGTTTATGAAGTTAAGCAAAATGATAAGGTTTGATTTGATAATTAATTTATGAATCTGGTGTTGTTAAGTGTTATTTGAGCTTTTGGATAAGTTGGTATTGTGTATAAAGACTTTTTGGAATGGTTGGACGGTGTCTCCGAGGGCCCATATGAGTTTCGGACCACACGGAGCATGTTGTAATATTGTTAAATTGTTGTTGGTTCTGCTGAATTGCATTTGTGATGGGTGTGTTGCAAATGCAGCTATCAACATTGCGAGGTGGTTGTCACATTTGCAACCTGATAGTGGTTGGGAGAACATTGCATTTGGGAGGATTATTTTTCGCATATGCGACTGCGGGCTGTTGAAGGGAACCTCGTATTTGTGAGGAGCTGTGTTGCATTCGCGACATGGGCAGTCGGGTGAGTCTTTGAAATTGGGAAGTATTTTGTTGCAATAGAAACAAGTAAAGTCAGGCGGGGATTTGCATTTGCGGACCTAGGGCCACATTTTTTAGGGTCCCATTTGCAGCTCCAGGTCGCAAATGCAACATCTGCAGTTGGGTTAAGTGTTGAAATTTTAGCTCATTCTCGTAGATTTTGAACCCTAGACTTGGAGAGGCGCTATATTTCTTGAACATTGCATACAAAATAATGGGGTAAGTGATTTTTGCTCATTTATGATATTATTTCAAGAATCAACATGGATTATTAACACCTAAAACATGGAATTGTTGGGATAAATTTAAGGATTTTGCCTACATAAGAGAATGAAATTGAGGTTCTGAGCTCTGGATTGGACTTTGATTTGAAAACCAAATACATATTTGGACTTGTGGGATTATGTGTAGTTGGATCTACCCCTTGGATTGGTTTTTTTTTTTGGCCATGTAGGCCTGGGTTAACGTTTGTAGACTTTTTAGGATATGATTAAAGATTGAAGATTTATTATTTGGAAATAATTCTCATAGCTTTATTAGATGTTATTGAGTTGTATTTGGCTAGATCCGAGCAGGTTGGAGGTTATATCAAAGGGAAAGGCAATTTTGGAAGGTTGATTTGGACCTACTAAGGTAAGTATCTTGCTTAATCTTGTTGTGAGAGAATAACCATTAGGATTGGACTTTATTTTTCTAATTGTAATGTGTGGAAAGCGACATATATGTGAGGTGATTAGCGTATATACGGGTACTATGTATGGTTCTTGACCGGAGTAGTCTTTAGGCTATATCATGCCTTGTTTTGGATATTGTGCTCCCTTCTATAATGCTTTATGTGTTTTAATGAATGCGTGAACCTGTCGAATTGTGTTAGAGATCATGTGGAGGTCTTTACTTTCTGTTTGAACAAGAGACTTGATATCGTATGGCATACTTGCCTAATCTAAGTTGTAGTTGTACACTTTGCACATGCATACACCTTAATATGCTATTTTTCCAGTCTCTAAGTATGTGATTTGATATCCATTGTTCGTAAACATGTATTCTTGTATATGCTTTCTGTGTGATGGACAAGATTGACAACATGTGAGTGGTCTGTGCTGGTTGAGTTGTTATAGCACACGAGTTTTCCGTGTACTTGTTATAACTATGCCACGTGAGTTATCCGCGCAACGTATGGATAAGGATCAACCCTCTAGGGTCTTCCTCTAATGTTTCTCCTTAATAACGTAAACCCGGATTATGGAAAACTGACCAGTGGTTGGATTTTGCGTATCTTCTCTATATTCAAACACCATGGATGTGTACATGATGTTTACTTCTTATCTTCTCTATGTGCTAGATTTGAAATGTATACATACCTTTTATGCATATCTTTTCTATATGCTACTTTACTTGATGAAATGAATCGCGGTACTATAACGACCCCGCCGATCGTTTTGAGTATCTTAGCCTTGTTTCCCCTTTTTCATACTTTATATATGTGTATTTGTTGTTACGTAACTTGCGGGGGTATATGGTTTGGTTTCGGGAGAGTTTTTATTGAATTGGGACACTTAGCATCTTGGTTGGAGGCTTAAGTTGTAAGAGTTGACCGGAGTTTGCCTTTTGTGTAGACAACCCCATAATGGTGTTTTGATGGATCCAATAGGATCGTATTGTGGTTTTAGACTTAGGAGTATGTAGGGATTTGGACTTGAAACTTACTAGTTTGATTTGGTCCTCTTTGGCGAAAGTTGGAAGCTTGAAGGTTTGAAAGGTTCATAGGTTTGACCGGGAGTTGACTTTGATGATATGGAGTTCAGATATTGATTCCGGGAGTTGGAATAGGTCCATTGTCTCATTTGGGACTTTTATGTGAAATTTGAGGCCATTCCGAGTTGATTTGATGTGGTTCGGCATGAGTTTTATAAGTTTGAAGTTCATCAGTTCCTTAGGCTTGAATTAAGGTGTGAATCGTGGCTTTGATGTTGTTTTATGTGATTTGACACCTCGAGCATGTCTGTGTTATGTTTTGGGATTGATTGGTGTGTTTGGAGTGGGTCCAGAGGGGCTCGGGTAGGTTTTGGACCACCTGGAAGGTGGTTGAACATGTCTGAAGGTTGGCAGGTCTGGTGCAATCGCACTTTCGGAGGAGGGTTCGCAGATGCGATGGCGCATCTGCAGAATTATTGGGCGCAAATAGGAAGGAGGTGGCTGGGAGATATGACTACACATGCGGCAGTTGGGGCACAGAAGCGAAGCCGCATGTGCGGTTGGGTGTCCGCAAAAGTGGGAGGTTAGAAAACTAATTAAGGATCGCAGATGCGAGCTTCTCTCCACATAAGCGCAGCAGCAAATGTGGTCAAGGGTCCGCAAATGCAGAAATACTGAACAAATTTATATTTCAAAAGGTTTTGGTTATTTCTCATTTTCCCAAACTCGAGGAGCATGACCGGCGCTCAACCGAGAGAACCCGGTCAAGCAAGCCTGTTATATTTCCTTCTAACCAAACTCATCCATGAATAAATAGGAGATGTACTCCATTAATAAACAACAACAACCCAGTAAAATCCCATTAATGGGGTCTGGGGAGGGTAGTGTGTACGCAGACCTTACCCCTACCCCGAAAGAGTGGAGAGGCTGCTTCCGAAAGACCCTCAGCTCAAAAAATAAAAGGACAAAAAGGAGACAATATTAGTATCACAACAACAGTCATAGGAAAAATAGGAACACCATGAAATCCAGAAGAAAGATGCAAAGCAAAGGGAGACAATATTATTATCACCACAACAATCATAAGAAAAATAAGAATACCTTGAAATCTAGAAGAAAGATGCAAAGCAAAAGCGATAGCTAGTAAATAGGACCTGCACTGAAAAGCGAAATAGTAAGACACAACATTGTCACTAGCTATCTTAGATAAAAACCCTACAGGGCTAGTCCCACAATAGTACGAAGTAAGTCACGACTCAACTATATCTTAACCTATAGCCCTAATACCTGACCTCCACATCTTCCTATCAAGTGTCATGTCCTCGGAAATCTGGAGCCTCGCCATATCCTGCCTGATCACCTCTCCCCAATACTTCTTAGGCCGCCCTCTACCTCTTCTTGTGCCCTCTCAACCAACTGCTCATACCTCCGTACCGGAGCATCTGGGCTTCTCCTCTGAACATGTCCGAACTATCTAAGGCTCGCTTCCCGTATCTTTGCATCAATGGGAGCCACGTGCACCTTCTCCCGGATATCATCATTTCTAATCTTATCTATAATAGTGTGCCCGCACATCCACCGCAACATCCTCATTTCTGCTACTTTCATCTTCTGGATATATGAGTTTTTAACGGGCCAACACTCAGCCCCATACATCATGGCTGGTCTAACCACCGCTTTATAGAACTTACCTTTGAGTATCTGTGGCACTCTCTTGTCACACAAGACTCCAGATGCTAACCTCCCCTTCATCCATCCTACATCAATACGGTGGGTGACATCCTCGTCGATCTCCCCTACCCCTGGAAAACTGAACCAAGGTACTTGAAGCTGCCTCTACTCGGGATGACCTGTGAATCAAGCCTCACATCCACGCCTACTTCCCCTGGCTCAGCGCTGAACTTACACTCCAGGTATTCCGTCTTCGTCCTGCTCAGCTTAAAACCCTTAGACTCAAGAGCCTGTCACCAAACCTCCAGCCTCTCGTTAACACTGGCTTGCGATTCATCAATCAGAACTATGTCATCGGCGAATAACATGCACCATGGCACATCCCCTTGAATATGGTGTGTTAACACGTCCATCACTAGGGCGAATAATAACGGACTGAGCGCAAAACCTTAGTGTAACCCCATTACAACCGGAAAATACTCAGAGTCACCCCCTACTGTCCTAACCCGAGTCTTAACCCTATCATACATGTCCTTAATCGCCATAATGTAGTGAATCGACACACCTTTTACCTCCAGGCATCTCCAGAGAACTTCTCTAGGAACCTTGTCATACGCTTTCTCTAGGTCAATAAACACCATGTGTAGATACTTCTTCCTCTATCTGTACAGTTCCACCAACCTTCTAACAAGGTGTATAGCTTCTGTAGTCGAACGACCCGGCATGAACCAAAACTGGTTGTCAGATACAGACACTGTCATCCTCACCCTTGCTTCAACCACCCTCTCCCACACTTTCATGGTATGACTCGGTAATTCGATAACCCTATAACTGTTACAACTCTGGATATCACCTTTGTTCTTATACAACGGAACCATCGTACTCCACCTCCACTCATACGGCATCCTCTTCGCCTTAAAAATAACATTAAACAACCTAGTCAACCACTTCAAACCTGCTCTCCCCACACACTTCCAAAATTCCACCGGAATCTCATCTGGCCCAGTCGCTCTGCCCCTACTCATCTTACGCATAGCTCCCAAGACCTTCTCAACCTTGATACGCCTGCAGTACCCAAAGTCACCTAGGCCCACATGCGACGTATAGGCGCTAACGACGTTTAGGGTGCACTCTCCAAACACCAACTTAATAATCATCAATCTATCATTCACTCAATTAACCTCAACCACAAACTCTCTAAGTTCCCTATCCACTAAGATGCCCACTCCATTCCACCCTTCTGGACTCCTGAGTACCAAAGTTTATACCCATCCGCGCCCCTCGCCCTCGACCCTACCTACCTTGTCTCCTGGCCATACGCTATATTGACCCTCATCTTCTGGAGGATCTTCGCCAACTTTATAGATTTACCCGTCAATGTACATACGTTCCATGACCCAATTCTCAACCTGCAAACACCCTTGTTCCCTTTACCTCCCTTGCCTCCCACCCTCCCCCAAACCCTGCCCTACCTCCCGCCCCACCTCCCCCCACTTATCTCCCTTGCCTCCCCCGACCATTAATCAAACACTGAAATATTTTTATTAACAACTTCCATTTCTTTCCCACTAGTAGATTCATTCATGATTTCCAAATACCAACATTTCTAGTTCAATTCCCAACATCAACCATAGCCCATAACCTGTCTACGAAGCCTCTACGTATAATGGAAGAGTAATATGGAAATGCCGACAACAAGGCCCCGACTATACCTCAAAACACAGTACATAAGAAACAAAATATACATGACCCCGAAATGAAGTGGGGCTCACCAAATCAGCTGAAAAGAGTGTACTGCTATCACTGATCAATGTCGCCTACTGTAGAACCACCAGCATCCATTAAAGATGCAACGCCCCCGACAAAAGGGACGTTAGTACTGTCGAATAGTACTAGTATGTAAAGATAAAAGTTTTCTTTCAAAATAGAATGATCATGTAAGAAAAGACAACACATAGAAACTGCAAGACACAATCAACAATATCCAAATGTCCAGTTAAAACATAATAATTTTCAAAATACGAACTTTATATACAATTTTTGGTTGGGAGATCAATAGCACCGATATGCCACTTTCTGTGTTAGCACGGCATTCGATCACGACCGATCGGCTAGGCCATCTCCCTACGAACGATGTGGTTTGACGAGTGATGCGAAAGAAAGTTGTTACCAAGAGTAGTACCACCATGTACACAACATGGCATCCGATCACCACCCGATCAGCTAGGCCGCCTTACCATATATGCCGTATGGGTTGACTTTTCCAATCCACAATTGTTACCTGTTTCATCCCAATTAAGGGGAATAATATCACAATTTCTCCAACATTTCAATTTCATCCCAAATTAGTGGAATAATCACAATCCAGACCTACACCGACACGTGCAGTTTCAGGTGTGGACCTTATGACCCACCCTTCCTCGGTTTTGCTAATGATGCTCCCAAAAACTATTTTTAATTTGATTTGCACATAAGGTAACATAAATACAATTGTACTCACCTCAACATTTTTCACATTGTATAATTCTTATTAGTATTTCCAGACACTCACAACAACAATATTTCCTTAGCTCATTTGGCCATTCACAAGATTCTTTATTCCTGGCAAGGTGGCTGTATTTCATATTCCACGCTTTCACCTCTTTCAATTTCAAATATCACCATCAAATATCATCATATAGAATATTTCAACAATCTTATAACTCAAACTTATTAGTGATGGGAACTTTAAACACACAAGGTTTCTTCCCAAATAATGGGCCATACCGACCAGCAATACAAGCACACATCAAAATCATAAGGAATCAATACACCATTTATTCGTGCAATACTCCTTCAAAGAAATGACAATATACAATTTCAACACCTGAGTATGTAAGAACTCGAATCACACTAGATATATCTTTTCTAAAGCAAAGCATTAGTTAAAGCAGCCTCTTATGGGCATGACTCGAGTACAAAAGCTTTCAGGCAATTCTATTTTCGAAATCATTTTTAAACAATTGAGTCGAGGCTCATTTCATATTCTTTATCGCATCCTCTCAAATAATTTCCACTATTAGCCACAATCATAACTTAAATTCTTGGCACGATGGCCACACACTATACCCCCAATTCAATTATTTCATTTCCAACCATCTTCGTAGATTATCAACAATAAGACATTTCAAATCAAGACTTTAGGTACACATATGAGCAATTAAGAGTCTTAAGAATATTGATATTTTCTCACACAATTTGGCATACTAGCTTTCATTTGAAATACGATTCAATCCATAACATTTTAATACGCAACCAATACTTTGAAACTCACGGGAACATTATGGAATTCGATTCTAAGAGAGAAAGTTTAGCCAACATACCTCAATTGAGCTTCCTTACACTCTAAAATATTCCGGAATTCTTTGCAACTTCAATCTATTTTGACAATGTAACAAATTGAATCAAAATTAGGAGGATGATCATGGTTCTAGCCCATTTGAGAATTTTATCAAACACTAGGTGTGCATTAAAGTTCTTAAGGCCCTTTTGCGAAAGATTCCATCATTCCCCAACCCATTCTCTACCATTTTTATCTTACAACCTTTCTACATTCTTTGATAACACATGCATGCAAGATAACAACTCCTATACCCAAGAATTGTCTCTCTAACTATCCCATTTTTGTAAATTTTCGAAATAGAGAGCTAGGACATATATTCTTACCTTTGGGATGAAGATTTTCTTTGTTAATCCTCAATGATTGGGCAAGAATTGATGGATAATAGGTTGAAGATTGCTCCACCACTCTAAGAACTATCTCTCACTCTAAAGTATCAGGTTTTGCTAAAAAATGGTCCCTTACATCCATTTTAACGAAGTAGGGTCGTGTTTTAAAAATCCAAAAAATGAAGCTCCGGAACAAGGTCTGCGATCGCATAATTGATATGCGGTCCGCATATCGGCCGCATAATTTGGCCTTCAAAACTGGGCGTGACTGACCCGGTCTGCGGTCACTATGCCGTCCACAGACCTATTTTGTGATCGCATATTGCACCGCAGAACGGTTCTGCAGTCGCATAGTGCACCGCAGAACCTCCCTCCGAAAAATCCCAAAGCGGGATATGCGACAAGAGTGAGGCCCGAGAGGTGGTTATGCGGTCGTATAATGGCCGCGAAATTGACATCAAAATGACCCAGAAAACTGACCCACGCTACGACTATTCTACGGTCCACAGAGTGGTTCTGCGATCACATAATAGGCCGCAGAAATGCCTACTTCTGCCTACTATTATTAACCTTTATGCCTACCTAGGCATCACAGAAACTCGGTTTTTAGGAAAAAATTCATGGGGCCTAACATCCTCCCCCACTTAAGATCATTCGTCCTCGAATGAGAATCAGGGTCCACTATTAGCACCTTATGCAACTCAATTTTTCATACCCCACATCAGCAGCCCCAAATTTATCTAACTCCCCAAATTTCCAAATATTACACCAAACTTTCCTTTGTAACTAGGCCTATCCACCTGCCAGAGTAACACCAAAACAACGCCTAACAACACATCCACAACCCAATAAAGTACCGCAATGTATATATCAATAACACTAATCTCAGCATTACAAGCACTTCATTATCAAAATGATATCTAGACATGAACTGCACATTTTTAAATCATAACACCTAGAAAGTACCTTTCAAATCACAATCATTTGATTATACACTCAAGTGAGAACATTTTATTTCCTTAACACTCTTAGCCCTCAAGGTGGCCTCCTTGACTTACAGACTTCACCATAACACAGTAACGGAAGTAATCCCAACTTCCAGACTTATCTAACAAGGATAGCAAATAGTTTCTACTCATAATCCAATTATTCATTAACTTCACCTTCTTAGATATAGACACGTGAAACACCGGGTACACGGAGAACAATAATAGGGAAATATCATACTAATAGTTTGGCCTATTTTCTTTCAATATTTCATAAGGCCTAATGTGACTACATATACTTTACCTTCCTTAACAATTCACCCAATATATTCATAGAGAAAATCTTGAGAAAAACCCGTTCACTTTCTTTAACTCTAAATCCCTATGCCGAACACCCAAACTAAACCTTTGGCGATCTTCATCAATTATTCTAAGATGCCCTAACATGAATATGACCATAAAATTTCCTATCCAATATATTTGATCACGGGATGATGCTTCTTCTTTGACATGTTTGAACCTTCAACCCCCATAGGTTACTATAAATAGGGACAATGAGGTCCGAGATTTGGCTGGAATTACTCAAAAATCCATCAATGAGCTGAGCAGAGTATTTCATAAGGTTATATATATCCTAAAAGACATGAAGCTTACTACTGATAATGCGGACAAGATTAATCATAGTGATGACATCATTGACTCGACAAATGAGGCATAGAGTTAAACTAGTATATTGACAATAGAAATCCTTAAGGAGGAATAGTCAAGTACGTGACACCAGTTACCTACTTAAGTGTAGGATGAAGAACAATACCTGGTGATATGGGCTCCATGTGGATGTACTCACGGACCACAAGAGAATTTAATATATTTTCAAATAGAAGGAGCTAAATCTGAGGCAGAGAAGATGGCTTAAGTTACTCAAGGACTATGACATTGATATCCTATATCACCCGGGGAAAGCCAATGTGGTAGTGGATGCTCCTAGCTGGAAATCTATGGGTAGTTTGGCTCAATTGGAGGCATTTCAGAGGCCGTTAGCCAGGGAGGTTCACCAGTTAGCTAGTTTGGGAGTTCGTCTTACAGACACTAATGAAGGAGGGGTAATTGTACAAAATAGGGATGAATCATCGCTTGTTTTGGAAGTCAAAGAGAAGTAATATAATGACCCATTTTTGGTGCAATTGAAGGAGGGGATTCAAAAACATAAAACTATGACTTTTAGTCTTGGCATGGATAATGGTACACTAAGGTACCAAGGGTGGCTATGTGTTCCAAATGTAGATGATCTCCGGGAAAGAATCTTGACCGAGGCTCACACTTGTATTCCGTGCACCCAGGTTCTACAAAGATATATCATGATCTCAAGGAAGTCTATTGGTGGAATGGCATGAAAAGGAATGTGGCAGACTTTGTGGCAAGGTGTCCGAATTGTCAGCAAGTCAAGGCCGAACACCAACGGCCTGGTGGGTTGGCACAAAATATAGAAATTCTAATGTGGAAGTGGGATATGATTAATATGGATTTTGTGGTAGGATTACCACACACTCTGCGCAACTTTGACTCAATTTGGGTGATTGTGGATCGGCTCACAAAATTAGCACACTTCTTGCTAGTCAAATCTACCGACACAGCGGAACAGTATGCTCAGTTATATATCAAGAAAATAGTCAGGCTGCATGGCACTCCTGTTTCTATCATTTCCGATCAAGGGGCTCAGTTCATGGCAAAGTTTTGGAAGATATTTCAGCATGGTTTGGGTACTCAGGTGAATCTTAGTATAGCCCTCCATCCACAGACTGACGGGCAAGCAAAGCGGACTATTCAGACACTTGACGACATGTTGCGTGCTTGTGTTCTTGATTTCAAGGGTAGTTGGGATGATCATTTTCCACTCATAGAATTTTGCTTATAACAACAGCTTTCATGTGAGTATTCAGATGGCACCATTTGAGGCATTGTATGGTAGGAAATGTAGATCTCCCATGAGTGGTTCGAGATTGGGAAAGCTGAGTTGATATGACCAGACCTCGTGCATCAGGCTATGGAAAAGATTAAAATCATTAAGGAGCGGTTGAAAACTACTCAGAGTCATCAAAAATCCTATTCGGATGTTCGTCGCAGAGACTTGGAGTTCAAAGAAGATGATTGGGTATTCTTGAAAATTTCCCCCATGAAAGGTGTAATACAATTTGGTAAGAAAGGAAAATTGAGTCCGAGGTATGTTGGACCGTATAGAATCATTCAGAGGATCGGTGAGGTGGCGTACAAGCTCGATCTACCACCCGAGATGTCATTAGTGCACCCGGTATTACATGTTTCTATGTTGAAGAAGGTAGTTGGAGATCCATCAGCTATTGTACCGGTTGAGACCATTGAGGTTAATGAAGAATTGTCATATGAAGAAATTCCAGTTGCCATTCTTGAAAGGCAAGTCCGAAAGTTGAGAAATAAATAAATTGCCTCTGTAAAAGTGTTATGGCAAAACCAGCAGATTGAAGAGGCCACTTGGGACACCGAGGAAGAGATGAAGAAGAAGTATCCTTATTTGTTTGAATAGCTGTGTAATCCTTTTTATGAACTTGTTGCCTATGAATTTTGTATCACTTGTTCAGTTAATGTAAAGGTGTTCCTTTGATTATATGTTTCTTACATGAGGCCACGGTTGGTATTGTTATGAGTTATGTTACATCATTGGTTTGTGTACATGTTTTTAGGATGTGATTCTGGGCTCTCTAACAGATGGATAGGCCTAGTTAGAAAGGAAACTCTGGCGAAATTTTTGGAAATTTAGGGAGTTAGTTAAATTTAGGGTTTCTGGTGTATGGTATGATAACCTAGCTGCATATGTTGCTAATAGTGGACCTTGATCATCATTTGAGGACGAATGATCTTATGTGGGGGAAGATGTAAGGCCCCGTAAATTTTTTCCTAAAAATCAGGATTTCTGTGATGCCAAAATAGCTCGCCGCGGTTCAGACTTTTTGGATGGAACAGTGCGTTGGGGAGTTGAAGGAAATATTTTTGCAGAAATAGGCATTTCTATAGTCATTATGCAGCTAAATAATCACTATGCGGGCCGCAGAACGATCGCAGAGTGAAGCAGCCTTTTGGCAAATTTTGAGGTGAATTCCGCGGCCAATTATGCGACCGCATAATCGTTTTGCGGGCCGCACTTTGGCCGCATAATCGTACTTGGACTTTTGCGGTGGGAGGTTCTGCAGTGCATTATGCGACTGCAGAACAGGTTTGCGGGCCGCATAACGGCCGCAGAGTGAAGTAGGCCAGCCCAGTTCCCAGGGCCACTTTTCGCGGTCATTTCGCGGACCGCATAACCATTATGCGATCGCATATGCGACCGTAGAACCTATTCGTAGCTTCATTTTTGGGGTTTTTAAACCTGACTCTATTCCATTAAAACACACCCCATAGACCATTTTGAGCATATTTCTAATATTTTAGAGTGAGAGAGAGAGTTCTTAGAGGGGGGGAGAAACCTTCAACCATTATCCATCAATTCTTTCTCAATCATTGAGGATTAACAAAGGAAGTCTTCACCCTTAAGGTAACAATCTATGTCCTAGCTCTAAATTTTAAAATTTTACAAAAATGGGGTAATTAGAGAGGCAACTATTGGGTGTGGGGGTTGTTGTCTTGCTTGCATGTATCCTTGAAGTATGTGGGAAGATTGTGAGCTAAAAATAATAGAGAATGGGATGGGGAATGATGGAATCTTCCAAAAAAGGGGCCTTAAAACATTGATGCACACCTACTATTTGATAATATGCTCAAACGAGCTAAAACCATGATCATTTTTCTAATTTTGGTTCAATTTGTTATATTTCTAAAATAGATTGAAGTTGCTAAGAATTCCAGATCACTTTAGAGTTTAAGAAACTCAATTGAGGTATGTTGGCTAACCCCCCTTCTTCTTTGAATCGAATCCCACGGTGTTCATGTAATTGGTGTAAGTTCTTGATCATTATTGAATTGGCTATTCCTAATGTGGTTGTGTTGAAGGATGTATGATCAATATTTATTCTAAATGTTTCATCATGTTATCTTGTCATTCGAGTATGTGTTCAAAATATGAAATATGTGTTAGCAATGTTAAGACTCCATGTCAAGATCGAAATAAAGGCTGTTGTGCCAAATTGTATGAAAAGCCTCTATGTGCCTAAGATTTCCAAATTGCTCATATTTGAATTTAATGTTTTTAATGGGAAGACTTATTGTTGTTGACAATGATAATGATATTTGAATATGGAAAAGGGAACTGGAACTATGAAATACGACCAATTGCCAAGAATGACTTTGTAATCGTGATCACTAGTGCCAATGAATTGAAAGGATATGAAAGAGGTATGATGTGAATTGATTGACTGAAAAAGGTAATGTCTTGGGTGAGACGGCCTAGCCGATTGGGCCGTGATCGGATGCCATGCCGCACACATGGTGGTGACTTTGCTGAAAAATGATAATTGAAATTATGGTTATGGTTGATGTCTCAAGTGAGACAACCTAGTCGATCGGGTCGTGATCGGACTCCGTGTAAGAGTACGGTCGTATTATGAATTGTGGAATATCGGCACTAAAGATCACCCAACCTAATAACATGGAAATTGACTTGAATACTTCTGTGATCCTTATTTGCTGTTTTAGTATTGTTTGAAGCCCTTATTGAACTCATGACTGTTTTCCCCTTGTATTATTATTCATTCTATTGAGATGTTGTTTAGCTTTACATACTAGTACTATTTGACAGTACTAACGTCCCTTTTGCCGGGGGCGCTGCATATTTAAATGGATGTAGGTGGTTCCATAGAAGGCAGTGTTGATCAGCGATAGCAGTCCACCTTCCTCCTAGCAGACTTGGTGAGCCCCACCTCATTCTGGGGTCATGTATATTTGTATATTTTGTTATCACGTTTTGAGGTATAGCCGGAGCCTTGTTGCCAGCACTATCATAACTCTCTTTTGTATCTCTTAGAGGCTCCGTAGATGCTATGTAGGTTGTACATGGGTGCTAGAAAAGTCAAAAAGACTGTTGTGTTTTTGAATTCTTGTTTCACATTAGATTATAAAGAGGTGTGTATTTTGAGATATTAAAGATGAAGAAACATAATAGAAAGGTTTTGGTATTGTATGTATATGATCTTCCTACTATCTAATTAATGAAATCATACCTCCTCTTGATCATGGGTGAGTTGGGTAGAACGTGTCTAACAGGCTTGCTCGACCGGGTTCACCAGGTTGAGCGCCGGTCGCGCTCCCCGAGTTGCTTGGTTGGAGGTGATATTTGGAGGGTGTTTTAGCACAATTGAAGGGGTAAGTAATCCTTACTTAATATTGGTTTTAAGTATTGATTACCCATAGATTATTACACCCAATTTAGTGACTTAAAGGTGGGATTTGGGGGTGGGTTTTTGGACTATGATTTTAGAGAGTGAAAACTGAGGATTTGATGTTGGATGTGGATGAAACACATATATTTGAACTCGTATTGAAATGGGTGTTGGGAATTTGTGAGTTTTGTCTGGTTTTGGGGTGCGGGACCGGGGTGGACTTTTGGGTTGACTTTGCATAATTGATTCAACGGAAAAGGATCAGAAATGCCCTTAACGTATTAGAAATGGCTCAAAAATGCCCTCCTTCCACCTATGGGTTCAAATTTACCCTTAATATTATTTTTAGGCTTAAAAATGCCCCTCTTAACGGAAAGATGACATGGCATTGAAGGGCATTTTAATAAAATATGTAGCATTTATTTAGTGTAGAAACTGGAAAAAGAAAACTGAAAAGCAATTTTCTAAAGTAATATTTTTGTAAAAGCTGAAAAAAATATTTTCTCTTCTTCTTCCTTCCTTGTTTGTCCATATGCTTTCTGAGTTCATTTTTTTTATATTTTAGTTCTTCTAATAAGTTAGAATATCGAAACTGAAATATTTTCATTTTTTCAGTGTTTAGTAAAAAAAAATTCATTAGTGTCGGAAAATGTAGAATTTATTTAGTTAAACATGTAGCATTTATTTAGGAATATATTGGCTTTCTGAGTTCTAGCTCTTTTTCGTTTTAATTAAACATATATCATTTATTTAGTCTGAAAAAAAGTGAATTTGTTTTTACTAAAAAATGAAAATATAAAAATATTTCAGTTTTGATGTACTAACTCATTAGAAGAACTAAAATATATAAAAAATGAACTCAGAAAGCATATGGACAAACAAGGAAGGAAGAAGAAGAGGAAATGTTTTTTTTCCAGCTTAACAAAAATATTGCATTAGAAAATTGCTTTTCAGTTTTTACAAAAATATTATTTTAGAAAATATTTTTCAACTAAATAAATGCTACATGTTTAATTAAAATGAAAAAGGGCCAGAAATGCCCTTAACGTATTAGAAATGGCTCAAAAATACCCTCCTTCCAATTATGGGTTCAAATTTGCCCTTAATGTTAAAATGCCCATCAATGCCATGTCATCTTTCCGTTAAGAGGGGCATTTTTTAAGTCTAAAATAATATTAAGGGAAAATTTTAACCCATAGGTGGAAGGAGGGCATTTTTGAGTCATTTTTTATACGTTAAGGGCATTTCTGACCCTTTTCCGTTGATTCAAAATGTTAGCTTTATTGTTTGGGGTTGTTTTCTATGACTTCTATTGATATTATTAAGTTATTTTGGCTTGATTCGAGTCGTCTAGAGGTTGATTCATGTGAGAATGGATTTTTAGAGTACTGGTTTAGCTTGCTTGAGGTAAGTATATTAACTAAACTTGGTTGAGACACTAGTTTCCTGAGTTATTTGTGATAGATACGTGTTATGAGTGGCACACATGTGTGGGGTTGAGCCCATGTGGGTGCGTCAGGGTATTATTCATGGTCGCGATAGTGTTTAGGCTATGATATGCCTTGAATTGATTGCTAAACTTCATGTTCTGGTGTTTCTTATATTTTTACCCTTTCTGTGAGCTCTATCAACCACGTTTGAGGTTACATAGAGGTTAGTCTCATGAGTGAACATGATAATTGCTACTTTCGTGATGAAATTGCCTGATTTGAGATGTGATAGCACATTTTTCACATGCATACACTTTAGCATGTCACTTATACCAATCTAGAAGTATGAAATTGATATTCATTGATCATGTATATGTAATCTTGTATATCTGCCTTCTGTGTGTATGGATTAGACTGGTAGCACGCGAGTTGTCTGTGGGACTGTGATTATTGGCACGTGAGTTGTCCGTGCGGTTGAGATATGATAGCACGAGATTTTTCTATGCGGATCTGAGATAATATTACTATTGGCACATAAGTTATCCGTACAACACATCAGTTGTACATGCAACATGTGAGTTGTCCGTGCAGATCTGAGATGTAATTACTATTGGCACGTGAGTTGTCCGTGTGGATCCGAGATGTTGTTATTATTGGCACGTGAGTTGTCTGTACGGTTCATAATTTGGCACGTGAGTTGTCGGTGCAACGCGTGAGTTATCCGTGTAGCATTTTCATAAGTATTAATCCCCATAGGGTTAGCATTTCATGTTTCTCTCTTGATGGTGTATATGCGGTATGAGGAATGACTGCCCAGTGTTTGATTATGTTATTGCATTTCTTTTTTATATGCAATTTCCTTGGTCGTTTATCAGTTCTACTTGCATATCTTCTTTATATGTTGGATTGTTTACTGAGTAGAGTTTGTTAAGTTACTATGTGCATCAAGGTGGTTTTATCTGTGGTCCCTGAATTGATCATATTGATGTTTTGTACTTGTTAGATTTATGAACTATACAGTGAATAGCGAGTATCATTAATAATCTTGCTTATATTACCTCACCGAGGTTAGTTATGATACTTGCAGAGTACATGGGTTCGGTTATACTCATACTACACTCTACAGTTAATTGTTTAGATCCAGGTTTTGGACCGAGTTAGGCTAGCTGTGAGGTGTTATTGTGAGAACTTTGGAGAGACGATGTAGAGTTGCATCTCGACTGCAGTCTTTGCGTCTCTTTTCTCCTTTTTAGAAATATTATTTCCATTTAGACATTATTGTTATTTGTATCCCAAACTTGTACTTCTGTTTAGATCTCATTACACTACATTACATGTTCTGGGGGATTATTGTATTTCGCACAGTTCTTTATGTTTTTGGCTTTAGACTTTTACTATTTCTGCTATTTTTGTTATTACGATCTGACAATGATATGTTCGATTTGCATATCAAGTGCGTTAGGTGTCATAATGGCTATTTGTTATTTTTGGGTCATGAAAAGTTTGTATCACAACCCTAGGTTAATAGGTTCTACGGGTCATGAGAAAGTTAAGTAGAGTCTCACGGATCGGTACAGAGATATCTGTACTTATCTTCGAGAGGCTACCGAACTTTTTGGAAACTTCACTTTCTTGCATTCTTGTCATGCGGATTTGTTAAATTTTGAATTTTGAAGATTTACTCTTCTATCCTCTCACGGAAGGTGAGGAAACATTTAGCCGGATCAGGCAAGCGGGCACCAGTGCCACAAGTCAGGGCCACGAGAGGTTGTGGCCGAGGTAGAGATCGAGGTGGGGCTCACATTGCAGCTAGAGCAGCACCTGTGGAGCCACCAGTGTCTCCAATAGAGGAGCAGGTTCCAACTACTGTTGAACCGGTGGGACCAGATAAAACACCATCATTACATGTTCCTATACCTGGTCTTCAGGAGGCTTTGGCCCATATTTTGAGTGTGTACACGACTTTGTCATAGGAGGGTATGATATCAGGTGCACCAGCCACCTCACAGACTATTGAAGAATCCCAGACTCCCTTTGCCTGAACATTGGAGCAGCTAGCTAGAGGTTATCAGACACCAGGGATGTCACCAGTTCAGCCAGTTATTGATGCTCGGGCCGAGGTTGGTCCATCTATAACTGATGATGAGAAGAAGAGGTCTGAACGATTTCAGAGGATTCATCCTCCCTAGTTTAGTGGAGAAGAGTCAGAAGATGCTCAGGGTTTTCTAGATTGGTGTCATAAGATTCTTCGCACAACATGAATTGTGGGCACTAGTGGACATGGATGCTACTTTTAGCTGATAGGGCTAGCCTACAGGTGGTGGTAGACCTATGAGTCAAGAAGACCAGTTGGCACAGCACCACTTACAAGGCATCACTTCTCATTTCTCTTCCTAGAGAAGTTTATTCCACAGACTCGCAGATAGGGGTTATGTAGGGACTTTGAGAAGCTACGTGAGGAGGGTATGACTGTGACCTAGTACGATATAAGATTCGTGAAGTTGGCACATCATGCAGTATGGTTGGTGCCCATTGAGAGGGAGAAGATCAGGATGTTCATTGATTTCCTCAACTATGGTCTATGATATAGTTTTTCTCGGGAGGCTGAGACAAATGTTAGGTTTGACCAGGTGGTTGAAATTGTTAGGCGTTTGGAGCATGTTCGCAGGCTTGAGCGAGAGGCGAAGGAGGATAAGACACCCCGTGGTTCATGTGGTTTTCGTCGGGCCTCTTCCGGAAGCCAGTTAAATTACAGCAGAGGTCATCGTTTTAGGTGTGCTAAGGCAGCTCGTTAGATTTCTCATGTTTCTTTAATTAGCCACAGTTCATACAGTGCTCGCGTATTTCAGTCATCATTCAGTGCACTACTGGCACATAGTTCTTACCGTGTTATATTGCTCAGGGTTCCACAAGCAGTTATTCGGGTTATTAGGGTCAGCAGCCTCATTAGAGGAATGGTTTTTTTGAGTGTGGACACTTGAGTCATCTTAATAGGGATTGCCCAAGACTTTTGAGTAGACTCCCACAGTAGAGCATGCAGCCTATGGTTTCAGCACCAATAGCTGTACCACCCACACAACCAGCTAGTGGTGGGGCTCACCCAATTCGAGGTCTCCCTAGAGGGGGAGGTCTGTCAGGCAGCGGTCAGTCCCATTTCTATATATTTCCTACCAGGCCAGAGGTAGTTGCTTCTAACTCCATGATCACATGTATTGTTTTAGTATGCCATAGGTATGCTTCAGTTTTATTTGACCCTGGTTCCACTTAATCTTATGTGTCATCCTATTTCGCTCGTTATTTGGATATGCCTCACGATCCATTAGGTATGCATGTTCATTTATCTCCACTGGTGGATGATTCTATTATGGTGGATCGTGGATATTTGTCGTGCGTGGTTGCCATCAAATGTTATGAGACTAGATTTGATCTTTTATTGCTTAGTATGGTTAATTTTGAGGTGAATTTGGTTATGGACTGTCTATCTCCATACAATGCTATTCTTGATTATCACATCAAGATAGTGACATTGGCGATGCTTGGGTTTCCTAGGGTGGAGAGGTTCTCTTGGTCACACTCCCAGGAGAGTGATTTCGTATTTGAAGGCTTAGCGGATGGTTGAGAAGGGGTGTTCGGCGTATTTGGCCTTCATGAGAGATGTTAGTGCAAATACTCCTACTGTTGAGTCAGTTCCAGTAGTGAGGGAGTTTACAGATGTGTTCTCGCATACCTGCCAGGGATGCCACCCAACATGGATATTGATTTAGGTATTGATTTGGTGTTGGGCACTCAGCCCATATCTATTCCACCATATCGCATGGCACAAGTGGAGTTAAAGTAATTGAAGGAGCAGTTATTGGAATTGCTTGATAAGGGTTTCATCAGGCCTATTGTGTCATCATGTATATGTAATCTTGTATATCTGCCTTCTGTGTGTATGGATTAGACTGGTAGCACGCGAGTTGTCTATGGGGCTGTGATTATTGGCACATGAGTTGTCCGTACGGTTGAGATATGATAGCACGAGATTTTTCTATGCGGATCTGAGATATTGTTACTATTGGCACGTGAGTTATCCGTACAACACGTCAGTTGTACGTGCAACATGTGAGTTTTCCGTGCGGATCTGAGATGTTATTACTATTGGCAAGTGAGTTGTCCGTGTGGATCTGAGATGTTGTTATTATTGGCTCGTGAGTTGTCTGTACGGTTCATATTTTGGCACGTGAGTTGTCGGAGCAACGCGTGAGTTGTCCGTGTAGCGTTTTCATAAGTATTAATCCCCCTAGGGTCAGCATTTCATGTTTCTCTCTTGATAGTGTATATGCGGTATGAGGAATGACTGCCCAGTGTTTGATTATGTTATTGCATTTCTTTTTTTCATGCAATTTCCTTGGTCGTTTATCAGTTCTACTTGTATATCTTCTTTATATGTTGGATTGTTTACTGAGTAGAGTTTGTTAAGTTACTGTGTGCATCAAGGTGGTTTTATCTGTGGTTCCTGAATTGATCATATTGATGTTCTGTACTTGTTAGATTTATGAACTATACAGTGAATAGCGAGTATCATTAATAATCTTGCTTATATTACCTCACCGAGGTTAGTTATGATACTTTCAGAGTACATGGGGTCGATTATACTCATACTACACTCTATAGTTAATTGTGTAGATCCAGGTTTTGGACCGAGTTAGGCTAGCTGTGAGGTGTTATTGTGAGAACTTTGGAGAGACGATGTAGAGTTGCATCTCGACTGCAGTCTTGGCGTCTCTTTTCTCCTTTTTAGAAATATTATTTCCATTTAGACATTATTGCTATTTGTATCCCAAACTTGTACTTCTATTTAGATCTCATTACACTACATTACATGTTCTTGGGGATTATTGTATTTTGCACAGTTCTTTATGTTTTTGTCTTTAGACTTGTACTATTTCTGCTATTTTTGTTATTACGATCTGACAATGATGTGTTCGATTTGCATATCAAGTGCGTTAGGTGTCATAATGGCTATTTGTTATTTTTGGGTCGTGACAAGTTTGTATCACAACCCTAGATTAATAGGTTCTACGGGTCATGAGAAAGTTTAGTAGAGTCTTACGGATCGATACAGAGATATCTGTACTTATCTTCGAGAGGCTACCGAACTGTTCGAAAACTTCACTTTCTTGCATTCTTGTCATGCGGATTTGTTAAATTTTGAATTTTGAAGCTTTACTCTTCTATCCTCTCACGGAAGGTGAGGAAACATTCAGCCGGATCAGTCAAGCGGGCACCACTGCCACAAGTCAGGGCCACGAGAGGTTGTGGCCGAGGTAGAGATCGAGGTGGGGCTCGCATTGCAGCTAGAGCAGCACCTGTGGAGCAACCAGTGTCTCCAATAGAGGAGCAGGTTCCAGCTAATGTTGAACCGGTGGGACCAGATCAAACACCATCATTACATGTTGCTATACCTGGTCTTCAGGAGGCTTTGGCCCATATTTTGAGTGTGTACACGACATTGTCTTAGGAGGGTATGATATCAGGTGCACCAGCTACCTCACAGACTATTGAAGAATCCCAGACTCCCTTTGCCTGAACATTGGAGCAGCTAGCTAGAGGTTATCAGACACCAGGGATGTCACCAGTTCAGCCAGTTATTGATGCTCGGGCCGAGGTTGGTCCATCTATAACTGATGATGAGAAGAAGAGGTCTGAACGATTTCAGAGGATTCATCCTCCCTAGTTTAGTGGAGAAGAGTTAGAGGATGCTCAGGGTTTTCTAGATTGGTGTCATAAGATTCTTCGCATAACATGTATTGTGGGCACTAGTGGACATGGATACTACTTTTAGCTGATAGGGCTAGCCTAAAGGTGGTGGTAGACCTATGAGTCAAGCAGACCAGCTGGCACAACACCACTTACAAGGCATCACTTCTCATTTCTCTTCCTAGAGAAGTTTATTCCACAGACTCGAAGATAGGAGTTATGTAGGGACTTTGAGAAGCTACGCGAGGAAGGTATGACTGTGACCTAGTACGATATAAGATTCGTGAAGTTGGCACATCACGCAGTATGGTTGGTGCCCATTGATAGGGACAAGATCAGGAGGTTCATTGATCTCCTCAACTATGGTCTATGATATAGTTTGTCTCGGGAGGCTGAGACAGATGTTAGGTTTGACCAGGTGGTTGAGATTGTTAGGCGTTTGGAGCATGTTCGCAGGCTTGAGCGAGAGGAGAAGGAGGACAAGACACCCCGTGGTTCAGGTGGTTTTTGCCGGTCCTCTTCCGGAAGCCAGTTAAATTACAGCAGAGGTCGTCGTTTTAGGTGTGCTAAGGCAGCTCGTTAGATTTCTCGTGTTTCTTTAATTAGCCACAGTTCATACAGTGCTTGCGTAGTTCAGTCATCATTCAGTGCACTGCTGGCACATAGTTCTTACCGTGTTATATTGCTCAGGGTTCCACAAGCAGTTATTCGGGTTATTAGGGTCAGCAGCCTCATTAGAGGAATGGTTTTTTCGAGTGTGGACACTTGAGTCATCTTAATAGAGATTGCCCAAGACTTTTGAGTAGACTCCCACAGTAGAGCATGCAGCCTATGGTTTCAGCACCAATAGCTGCACCACCCACACAACCAGCTAGTGGTGGGGCTCACCCAATTCGAGGTCTCCCTAGAGGGGGAGGTCTGTCAGGCAGCGGTCAGTCCCGTTTCTATATATTTCCTACCAGGCCAGAGGTAGTTGCTTCTGACTCTATGATCACATGTATTGTTTCAGTGTGCCATAGGGATGCTTTAGTTTTATTTGACCCTGGTTCCACTTAATCTTATGTGTCATCCTATTTCGCTTGTTATTTGGATATGCCTCACGATCCATTAGGTATGCATGTTCATTTATCTCCACTGGTGGATGATTCTATTATGGTGGATCGTGGATATTTGTCGTGCGTGGTTGCCATCAAATGTTATGAGACTAGATTTGATCTTTTATTGCTTAGTGTGGTTAATTTTGAGGTGAATTTGGTTATGGACTGTCTATCTCCATACAATGCTATTCTTGATTATCACATCAAGATAGTGACATTGGCGATGCTTGGGTTTCCTAGGGTGGAGAGGTTCTCTTGGTCACACTCCCAGTAGAGTGATTTCATATTTGAAGGCTTAGCGGATGGTTGAGAAGGGGTGTTCGGCGTATTTGGCCTTCATGAGAGATGTTAGTGCAAATGCTCCTACTGTTGAGTCAGTTCCAGTAGTGAGGGAGTTTACAGATGTGTTCTCGCATACCTGCCAGGCATGCCACCCAACATGGATATTGATTTAGGTATTGATTTGGTGTTGGGCACTCAGCCCATATCTATTCCACCATATCGCATGGCACAAGTGGAGTTAAAGTAATTGAAGGAGCAGTTATTGGAATTGCTTGATAAGGGTTTCATCAGGCCTATTGTGTCATCATGTATATGTAATCTTGTATATCTGCCTTCCGTGTGTATGGATTAGACTGGTAGCACGCGAGTTGTCTGTGGGGCTGTGATTATTGGCACGTGAGTTGTCCGTACGGTTGAGATATGATAGCACGAGATTTTTCTATGCGGATCTGAGATATTGTTACTATTGGCACGTGAGTTATCCGTACAACACGTCAGTTGTACGTGCAACATGTGAGTTGTCCGTGCGGATCTGAGATTTTATTACTATTGGCAAGTGAGTTGTCTGTGTGGATCCGATATTTTGTTATTATTGGCTCGTGAGTTATCCGTACGGTTCATATTTTGGCACGTGAGTTGTCGGTGCAACGCGTGAGTTGTCCGTGTAGTGTTTTCATAAGTATTAATCCCCCTAGGGTCAGCATTTCATGTTTCTATCTTGATAGTGTATATGCGGTATGAGGAATGACTGCCCAGTGTTTGATTATGTTATTGCATTTCTTTTTTACATGCAATTTCCTTGGTCGTTTATCAGTTCTACTTGTATATGTTCTTTATATGTTGGATTGTTTACTGAGTAGAGTTTGTTAAGTTACTGTGTGCATCAAGGTGGTTTTATCTGTGGCTCCTGAATTGATCATATTGATGTTCTGTACTTGTTAGATTTATGAACTATACAGTAAATAGCGAGTATCATTAATAATCTTGCTTATATTACCTCACCGAGGTTAGTTATGATACTTGTAGAGTACATGGGGTCAGTTATACTCATACTACACTCTATAGTTAATTGTGTAGATCCAGGTTTTGGACCGAGTTAGGCTAGCTGTGAGGTGTTATTGTGAAAACTTTGGAGAGACAATGTAGAGTTGCATCTCGACTGCAATCTTGGCGTCTCTTTTCTCCTTTTTAGAAATATTATTTCCATTTAGACATTATTGCTATTTGTATCCCAAACTTGTACTTCTGTTTAGATCTCATTACACTACATTACATGTTCCGGGGGATTATTGTATTTCGCACAGTTCTTTATGTTTTTGTCTTTAGACTTGTACTATTTCTGCTATTTTTGTTATTACGATCTGACAATGATATGTTTGATTTGCATATCAAGTGCGTTAGGTGTCATAATGGCTATTTGTTATTTTGGGTCATGACAAGTTTGTATCACAACCCTAGATTAATAGGTTCTACGGGTCATGAGAAAGTTTAGTAGAGTCTTACGGATCAGTACAGAGACATATGTACTTATCTTCGAGAGGCTACTGAACTGTTCGAAAACTTCACTTTCTTGCATTCTTGTCATGCGGATTTGTTAAATTTTGAATTTTGAAGCTTTACTCTTCTATCCTCTCACGGAAGGTGAGGAAACATTCAGCCGGATCAGTCAAGCGGGCACCACTGCCACAAGTCAGGGCCACGAGAGGTTGTGGCCGAGGTAGAGATCGAGGTGGGGCTCGCATTGCAGCTAGAGCAGCACCTGTGGAGCAACCAGTGTCTCCAATAGAGGAGCAGGTTCCAGCTAATGTTGAACCGGTGGGACCAGATCAAACACCATCATTACATGTTGCTATACCTGGTCTTCAGGAGGCTTTGGCCCATATTTTGAGTGTGTACACGACATTGTCTTAGGAGGGTATGATATCAGGTGCACCAGCTACCTCACAGACTATTGAAGAATCCCAGACTCCCTTTGCCTGAACATTGGAGCAGCTAGCTAGAGGTTATCAGACACCAGGGATGTCACCAGTTCAGCCAGTTATTGATGCTCGGGCCGAGGTTGGTCCATCTATAACTGATGATGAGAAGAAGAGGTCTGAACGATTTCAGAGGATTCATCCTCCCTAGTTTAGTGGAGAAGAGTTAGAGGATGCTCAGGGTTTTCTAGATTGGTGTCATAAGATTCTTCGCATAACATGTATTGTGGGCACTAGTGGACATGGATACTACTTTTAGCTGATAGGGCTAGCCTAAAGGTGGTGGTAGACCAATGAGTCAAGCAAACCAGCTGGCACAGCACCACTTATAATGCATCACTTCTCATTTGTCTTCCTAGAGACGTTTATTCCACAGACTCGCAGATAGGGGTTATGTAGGGACTTTGAGAAGCTACGTGAGGAGGGTATGACTGTGACCTTGTACGATATAATATTCGTGAAGTTGGCACATCATGCAGTATGGTTGGTGCCCATTGAGAGGGAGAAGATCAGGAGGTTCATTGATTTCCTCAACTATGGTCTATGATATAGTTTGTCTCGGGAGGCTGAGACAGATGTTAGGTTTGACCAGGTGGTTGAGATTGTTAGGCATTTTGAGCATGTTCGCAGGCTTGAGCTAGAGGAGAAGGAGGACAAGACACCCCGTGGTTCAGGTGATTTTCGCCGGGCTTCTTCCGGAAGCCAGTTAAATTACAGCAGAGGTCGTCGTTTTAGGTGTGCTAAGGCAGCTCGTTAGATTTCTCGTGTTTCTTTAATTAGCCATAGTTCATACAGTGCTCGCGTAGTTCAGTCATCATTCAGTGCACTGCTGGCATATAGTTCTTACCGTGTTATATTGCTCAGGGTTTCACAAGCAGTTATTCGGGTTATTAGGGTCAGCAGCCTCATTAGAAGAATGGTTGTTTCGAGTGTGGACACTTGAGTCATCTTAATAGGGATTGCCCAAGACTTCTGAGTAGACTCCCATAGTAGAGCATGCAGCCTATGGTTTCAGCACCAATAGCTGCACCACCCACACAACCAGCTAGTGGAGGGGCTCACCCAATTCGAGGTCTCCCTAGAGGGGGAGGTCTGTCAGGCAGTGGTCAGTCCCTTTTCTATATATTTCCTACCTGGACAGAGGTAGTTGCTTCTGACTCCATGATCACATGTATTGTTTCAGTGTGCTATAGGGATGCTTCAGTATTATTTGACCCTGGTTCCACTTACTCTTATGTGTCATCCTATTTCGCTCGTTATTTGGATATGCCTCACGATCCATTAGGTATGCATGTTCATTTATCTCCACTGGTGGATGATTCTATTGTGGTGGATCGTGTATATTTGTCGTGCGTGGTTTCCATAAAATGTTATGAGACTAGATTTGATCTTTTATTGCTTAGTATGGTTAATTTTGAGGTGATTTTGGTTATGGATTGTCTACCTCCATACAATGCTATTCTTGATTATCACATCAAGATAGTGACATTGGCGATGCTTGGGTTTCCTAGGGTGGAGAGGTTTTCTTGGTCACACTCCCAGTAAAGTGATTTTGTATTTGAAGGCTTAGCGGATAGTTGAGAAGGGGTGTTCGGTGTATTTGGCCTTCATGAGAGATGTTAGTGCAAATGCTCCTACTGTTGAGTCAGTTCCAGAAGTGAGGGAGTATACAGATGTGTTCCTGCATACTTGCCAGGCATGCCACCCAACATGGATATTGATTTAGGTATTGATTTGGTGTTGGGCACTCAGCCCATATCTATTCCACCATATCGCATGGCACAAGTGGAGTTAAAGTAATTGAAGGAGCAGTTATTGGAATTGCTTTATAAGGGTTTCATCAGGCCTAATGTGTCATCATGTATATGTAATCTTGTATATCTGCCTTCTGTGTGTATGGATTAGACTGGTAGCATGCGAGTTGTCTGTGGGGCTGTGATTATTGGCACGTGAGTTGTCCGTTCGGTTGAGATATGATAGCACGAGATTTTTCTATGCGGATCTGAGATATTGTTACTATTGGCACGTGAGTTATCCGAACAACATGTCAGTTGTACGTGCAACATGTTAGTTGTCCGTGCGGATCTGAGATGTTATCACTATTGGCACGTGAGTTGTCCATGTGGATCCGAGATGTTGTTATTATTGGCACGTGAGTTGTCCGTATGGTTCATATTTTGGCACGTGAGTTGTCCGTGTAGCGTTTTCATAAGTATTAATCCCCATAGGGTCAGCATTTCATGTTTCTCTCGTGATGGTGTATATGCGGTATGAGGAATGACTGCCCAGTGTTTGATTATGTTATTGCATTTCTTTTTTACATGCAATTTCCTTGGTCGTTTATCAGTTCTACTTGCATATCTTCTTTATATGTTGGATTGTTTACTGAGTAGAGTTTGTTAAGTTACTATGTGCATCAAGGTGGTTTTATCTGTGGTTCCTGAATTGATCATATTGATGTTCTGTACTTGTTAGATTTATGAACTATACAGTGAATAGCGAGTATCATTAATAATCTTGCTTATATTACCTCACCGAGGTTAGTTATGATACTTGCAGAGTACATGGGGTCGGTTATACTCATACTACACTCTACAGTTAATTGTTTAGATCCATGTTTTGGACCGAGTTAGGCTAGCTGTCAGGTGTTATTGTGAGAACTTTGGAGAGACGATGTAGAGTTGCATCTCGACTACAGTCTTGGCGTCTCTTTTCTCCTTTTTAGAAATATTATTTCCATTTAGACATTATTGCTATTTGTATCCCAAACTTGTACTTCTGTTTAGATCTCATTACACTACATTACATGTTCTGGGGGATTATTGTATTTCGCACAGTTCTTTATGTTTTTGGCTTTAGAGTTGCACTATTTCTGCTATTTTTGTTATTACGATCTGACAATGATATGTTCGATTTGCATATCAAGTGCGTTAGGTGTCATAATGGCTATTTGTTATTTTTGGGTCGTGACAAGTTTGTATCACAACCCTAGATTAATAGGTTCTACGAGTCATGAGAGAGTTTAGTAGAGTCTTACGGATCGATACAGAGATATCTGTACTTATCTTCGAGAGGCTACCGAACTGTTCGAAAACTTCACTTTCTTGCATTCTTGTCATGCGGATTTGTTAAATTTTGAATTTTGAAGCTTTACTCTTCTATCCTCTCACGGAAGGTGAGGAAACATTCAGCCGGATCAGTCAAGCGGGCACCACTGCCACAAGTCAGGGCCACGAGAGGTTGTGGCCGAGGTAGAGATCGAGGTGGGGCTCGCATTGCAGCTAGAGCAGCACCTGTGGAGCCATCGGTGTCTCCAATAGAGGAGCAGGTTCCAGCTAATGTTGAACCGGTGGGACAAGATCAAACACCATCATTACATGTTGCTATACCTGGTCTTCAGGAGGCTTTGGCCCATATTTTGAGTGTGTACACAACTTTGGCTTAGGAGGGTATGATATCAGGTGCACCAGCTACGTCACGGACTATTGAAGAATCCCAGACTCCCTTTGCCTGAACATTGGAGCAGCTAGCTAGAGGTTATCAGACACCAGGGATGTCACCAGTTCAGCCAGTTATTGATGGTCGGGCCGAGGTTGGTCCATCTATAACTTATGATGAGAAGAAGAGGTCTGAACGATTTCAGAGGATTCATCCTCCCTAGTTCAGTGGAGAAGAGTCAGAGGATGCTCAGGGTTTTCTAGATTGGTGTCATAAGATTCTTCGCATAACATGTATTGTGGGCACTAGTGGACATGGATACTACTTTTAGCTGATAGGGCTAGCCTACAGGTGGTGGTAGACCTATGAGTGAAGCAGACCAGCTGGCACAGCACCACTTACAAGGCATCACTTCTCATATCTCTTCCTAGAGAAATTTATTCCACAGACTCGCAGATAAGAGTTATGTAGGGACTTTGAGAAGATACGCGAGGAGGGTATGACTGTGACCTAGTACGATATAAGATTCGTGAAGTTGGCACATCATGCAGTATGGTTGGTGCCCATTGAGAGGGAGAAGATCAGGAGGTTCATTGATTTCCTCAACTATGGTCTATGATATAGTTTGTCTCGGGAGGCTGAGACAGATGTTATGTTTGACCTGGTGGTTGAGATTGTTAGGCGTTTGGAGCATGTTCGCAGGCTTGAGCGAGAGGAGAAGGAGGACAAGACACCCCGTGGTTCAGGTGGTTTTCGCCGGGCCTCTTCCGGAAGCCAGCTAAATTTCAGCAGAGGTTGTCGTTTTAGGTGTGCTAAGGCAGCTCGTTAGATTTCTCGTGTTTCTTTAATTAGTCACATTTCATACAGTGCTCGCGTAGTTCAGTCATCATTCAGTGCACTGCTGGCACATAGTTCTTACCGTGTTATATTGCTCAGGGTTCCACAAGCAGTTATTCGGGTTATTAGGGTCAGCAGCCTCATTAGAGGAATTGTTGTTTCGAGTGTGGACACTTGAGTCATCTTAATAGGGATTGCCCAAGACTTCTGAGTAGACTCCCATAGTAGAGCATGCAGCCTATGGTTTCAGCACCAATAGCTGCACCACCCACACAACCAGCTAGTGGAGGGGCTCACCCAATTCGAGGTCTCCCTAGAGGGGGAGGTCTGTCAGGCACTGGTCAGTCCCGTTTCTATATATTTCCTACCAGGCCAGAGGTAGTTTCTTCTGACTCCATGATCACATGTATTGTTTCAGTGTGCCATAGGGATGCTTCAGTTTTATTTGACCCTGGTTCCACTTACTCTTATGTGTCATCCTATTTCACTCATTATTTAGATATCCCTCACGATCCATTAGGTATGCATGTTCATTTCTCTCCACTGGTGGATGATTCTATTATGGTGGATTGTGTATATTTGTCGTGCGTGGTTGCCATCAACTGTTATGAGACTAGATTTGATCTTTTATTGCTTAGTATGGTTAATTTTGAGGTGATTTTGGTTATGGATTGTCTATCTCCATACAATGCTATTCTTGATTATCACATCAAGATAGTGACATTGGTGATGCTTGGGTTTCCTAGGGTGGAGAGGTTCTCTTGGTCACACTCCCAGTAGAGTGATTTCGTATTTGAAGGCTTACGGATGGTTGAAAAGGGGTGTTCGACGTATTTGTCCTTCATGAGAGATGTTAGTGCAAATACTCCTACTGTTGAGTGAGTTCCAGTAGTGAGGGAGTTTACAGATGTGTTCCTGCATACCTGCTAGTCATGCCACCCAACATGGATATTGATTTGGGTATTGATTTGGTGTTGGGCACTCAGCCCATATCTGTTTCACCATATCGCATGGCACAAGTGGAGTTAAAGTAATTGAATGAGCAGTTATTGGAATTGCTTGATAAGGGTTTCATCAGGCCTAATGTGTCATCATGGGGTTCACCAGTACTCTTTGTGTAGAAGAAAGATTGTTCTATGAGGATGTGCATTCACTACAAGTAGTAGGACAAGGTTACTATCAAGAATAAGTGCCTAATACCACGTATTGATGATTTGTTTTATCATTTTCAGGTTGATAGGGTATTCTCGAAGATTGACTTTAAATTTGGGTTCCATCAGTTGAATATTAAGACTTCAGATATTACTAAGACAGCTTTCAGGACACTTTATGGACAGTATGAGTTTTTGGTGACGTCTTTTATGTTGCCCAATGCCCCAACAGCTTTCATGCACCTGATGAACAACATATTTCAGGCTTATTTGGATTCCTTCGCCATAGTTTTCATTGATGATATATTGGTGTATTCTCGCAGCCAGGAAGAGCATGAGCAGCACTTGAGGATTGTGCTCCAAACTTTGAGGGAGAAGAAGCTATATGTTAAATTCTCCAAGAGTGAGTTTTGGTTAGACTTAGTGGTATTTATGGGCCACGTGGTGTCTAGTAAGGGGATTAAGGTGGATTAAAAAATGATTGAAGCAGTTGAGAGTTGGCTTAGACTGTCTACTCCTACTGAGATCCAGAGTTTTCTTGGGTTTGCTCGGTATTATCACTATTTTGTGGAGGGGTTTTCATCAATAGCAGCCCCATTGACTAGATTGATGCAGAAGGGTTCCCCATTCAGGTGGTCTGATGAGTGTGAGGAGAGCTTTCAGAAGATCAAGACTAGCTTCACTACAGCTCCAGTTTCGATTTTACCTTCGGGATCGGGTTCTTATATAGTCTATTGTGATGCTTCACAGATTGGGATTGGATGTGTGTTGATTCAGGAGGGTAGAAGGATTGCTTTTACTTCGCATTAGCTGAAGCCCCATGAGAAGAACTACCTAGTACACGATTTGGAGTTAGCATCCATTGTTCACGCGCTTAATATTTGGAGGCATTATCTTTACAGCGTGTCTTGTGAGGTGTTCACATATCACATGAGTCTCCAGCACTTGTTCAAGCAAAAAAGATCTCAATTTAAGGCAACATGGTTGGTTAGAGTTACTAAAGAACTATGATATCACCATTCTTTATCACTCATGAAAGGCTAATATAGTGGCTGACGCTCTGAGTAGGAAGGCTTAGAGCATAGGGTCACTTGCTTATATCCCATCTAGGAAGAGACTGTTGGCATTGGATGTTCATGTTTTGGCCAATCGGTTTGTGAGTTTGGATATTTCAAAGCCTAGTAGTGTTCTTTCTTGTGTTATATCACAGTCGTCCTTGTTTGAGCACAAGGCGCGTCAGTATGATGATCCCCACATGCTTGTCCTAACAAGACACGGTGCAGAAGAATGATGCTAAGGAGGTTACTATTGGAAATGATAGGGTATTGAGGCTTCAGTGCCGGATCTGTGTTCCAAAATGTGGATGGGTTGCGAGAGTTGATTCTTGAGAAGGCCTTTAGTTCATGGTATTCCATTCATCCAATAGCCGCGAAGATGTACCATAATTTGAGGTAGCAGTATTGGAGGCGGAGGATGAAGAAGGATATTTGCAGTATGTTGTCGGTGTTTGAACTGTCAACAGGTGATATACGAGCATCAAAGACCGAGTGGACTGCTTCAGAGGCCTAATATGCCGAAGGGTAAGTTGAAGCTTATCAGTATGGATTTTGTAGTTGGGCTTCCATGGACCTTGAGGAAATTTGATGCGTTGTGGGTCATTGTGGAAATATTGACTAAGTCTGCAAACGTCATTCGAGTCATGACTACCTACTCTTCAGATCAGCCAGCTTGGATTTATATTTGGGAGATTGTTTGCCTTCATGGTGTGCCAGTTTCTATTATCATGTATCGAGGCACGCAGTTTTCATCGCATTTTTGGACTGCAGTGCAGCATGAGTTGGACACATAGGTTTCAACCGAGTACAACATATCATTCCCAAACAGACACAAAAGACCAAGCGTACTATTCAAATTTTGGAGGACATGTTACGAGCATGTGTCATTGATTATCATGGGAACCATTCCTACTGTTATTAGAGTTATTCTACAACAACATCTATTAGCTGAGCATCCAGATGGCTCTGTGTGAGGCCTTATATGGGAGGCAATGTCGTTCTATGGTTGGTTGGTTTGAGCTTGGGGAACTAGGTTGTTGGGCACTAATTTGGCCTGTGATGCTTTGGAGAAGGTGAAGTTAATGCAGGAGCGACTTCATACAGCGGAGTCCAGGAAGAAGAGTTATGCTGACAGGAAGGCTCGTGATGTTACATATATGGTAGGTGAGAGGGCTTTGCTCAGAGTTTCACCCATGAAGGATGTGATGAGGTTCAGGAAGAAGGGCAAGTTGAGCCCACGGTATATTGGTCTTTTTGAGGTGCTTGAGAGTTCACCCAATGTTTCATGTTTCCATGCTTAGGAGTTATCTTGGGGGTCCTTAACATGTATTGGACTTCAGCATGGTGCAATTGGATGAGGATTTAACTTATACTATGGAGCTGGTGGCTGTTTTAGACTGGTCGGTTCGTGAGTTGAGGTCGAAGAATATAGTATTGGTGAAGGTTCATTGGAGAGGTCCGTTGGTCGAGGAGGCTACTTGGAAGATCGAGAAGGAGATGCGGAATAGATACCCTCACCTTTTTGAGATTCCAGGTATGATTCTAGACTCATTCGAGGATGAATGTTTGTTTAAGAGAGGGAGAATGTAATGACCTGACCGATCATTTGAGTATTTTAGTTGTGTTTCCCCTGTTTGATGCTTTACATATGTGTATTTCTTGATACATGACTTGTTGGGGTTGTTGGCTTGGTTTCGAGAGAGTTTTGGATTGAATTGGGACACTTAGTCTCTTGGTTGGAGGCTTAAGTTGTAAGAGTTTTTCTGAGTTTGACTTTTATATGGATGACCCCGAAATGATTTTTTGAGGGTTCGAAAAGGTTTGTGTGGTGATTTTGGAATTAGGTGTATGTCCAGATTTTGATTTCGAGGTTCCTAGGTTGATTTGGTCCTATTTGGCAAAAGTTGAAAACTTGAAGGTTTAGAAGATTGATAGGTTTGACCAGGAGCCGACTTTGATGATATCGGGTTTAGATTTCAGTTCTGGGAGTTGGGATAGGTCCATTGTGTCAGTCCGGACTTGTCTGCAAAATTTGAGGTCATTCCGAGTTGATTTGACGTGGTTTGACATGAGTTTTACAAGTTGAAGGTTCATTAGCTCCTTAGGCTTTAATTGAGGTGCAAATTGTGGTTTTGATGTTGTTTATGTGATTTAAGACCTCAAGTAGGTCCGTATTATATTTTAGGATTGGTTGGTGTGTTATGACGGGGTCCCGAGGGGCTTGGGTGGGTTTTGGATCACACGAAAGGTGGTTGAACTTGGTTGAAGGTTGGCAGGTCTGGTGCAATCGCACCCTTGGAGAAGGGTTCGCAGATGCGGCGCATCTGCAAAATTATTTGGCACAGATGCGAAGGAGGTCGTTGGGAGTTGTGACCAAAGATGCGGCAATTGGGCCCCAGAATAAAAGTCATGTGTGCGGCTGGGTGTCCGCAGAAGCAAAATGTAGGCTTCTCTCTGTAGAAGCGGAGTTTCAGATGCGGTCAAGTGTCTACAAATGCAAAAATGATGGACAGATTTATATTTCGACGGGTTTTGTTTCTCTCTCATTTTTGGAGTTGTGGAAGTTGATTAGAGGCGATTTTTGGAGGGAATTTCATCACAATTGAAGGGATAATTAATCCTTACTATATTTTGGTATTAAATATTGATTATCCATAGATTATTACACCCAAATTACGTGAATTAAAGGTGTGATTGGAGGTTTTTTATATTTGTACCATTTCTGTGAGCTATTTGAACCATGTTTGAGGTTACATAGAGGTTAATCTCGTGATTGAACCTAATGATTGCTACTTTCGTGATGAAATTGCCCGATTTAAGCTATTATAGCACACTTTACACATGTATACACTTTAGCATGTCACTTATACCAGTCCAGGAGTATGAAATTGATATGCATTGATCATGTATATGTGATCTTGTAAATCTGCCTTCTATGTGTATGGCTTGGACTAGTAGCACGTGAGTTGTCCGTGCGGTTGTATATTGGCACGTGAGTTATCCGTGAAGTTGATATATAATAGCATGTGTGTTGTCCGTGTGGATCTGAGATATTATTACTATTGGCAAGTGAGTTGTCCATGCGGATATGAGATATTATTACTATTGGCACGTAAGTTGTCCCTGCGGATTCGAGATATTGCTATTATTGGAATGTGAGTTATCCGTGTGGTTGATATTATTGACACATGAGTTATCCGTATAGCACGCGAGTTGTCTGTGTTGTATGTGGATAAGGATCTATCCTGTAGGGTGACCCTCATATGTTTCTCTCTTGATGGTTTGCACGTTTTATGAGGAAAGACTGGCTAGTGTTTGATTCGGTTATTGTATTTCTTCTTTACTTGTAATTTTCTTGGTTGTTTATCAGTTGTATTTGCATATCTTATTTATATGATGGATTGTTTACTGAGCAGAGTATGTTAAGTGATTGTGTGCACCAAGGTGGTTTTATCTGTGGTTCCTGACTTAATCATATTATTTTTCTGTACTTGCTAGTTTATGAATTATATAGGTGAATAGCGAGTATCATTAACAATTCTTGCTTTTATTACCTCACCGAGGATAGTTATGATACTTTCTGAGAATATGAGGTCGATTGTGGTCATACTACATTCTACACTTAATTGAGCAAATCTAGGTGTTGGACCGAGTTGTGGGTAGTTGTGAGGTGTTGTTGTGAGCATGTTGGAGAGACGGGTAGAACTACATGTCGACCGCAGTATTGTCATCTCTTTTCTCCTTTTTAGTATTGTTATTTTCATTAAGATAGTATTTTTATACGTATCCCGGACTTGTACTTTTGTTTAGAGCTCATGACACAGTATTACTAGTTCTGGCAGGTTATTGTATTTCGATGCTGTTATTTATGTTTTTGGCTTTAGACGTGTACTAATTATATTATTTTTGTTATTATGATCCGTCGTTGTTATGCTCGGCTTGCCTAACAAGTGCATTAGGCGCCATGATGACCATTTTTTGGGTTTGGATCATGACAGGTATATATCTTCTCTATATGTTAAATTCGTGTAACTTTACTTTTTTACTCATGCATATCTTCTCTATATGCAACTATCGACGGTTATTTCACATTTTATACATATCTTCTCTATATGAAACTATTGGCGGTTATTTGATATTTCATGCATATCTTCTCTATATACCGCTTTGATTGAAGAACTGATTTATCGTACATATCTTCTCTATAAGTCAACCTATGTAACATAGCTTGCTCATTTGTGCATATTATTTATATACTATTGATCATTTTTTTATTCTTGTTGCATATCTTCTCTATATGCTGAACTGCTAGTTTATTTACGATGCTTGTGCATATCTTTGCTATATGTACCGATGGCCTTACCTGTATTCAATGCTTAAACTTTAATTTTGTTGTTGTGTACAAGTATATGTTATTGAGATGTAAAGGTTAAGTAATGTGAGTATCTTTTTACTTGAAACCTCGTCACTACTTCACCTAGGTTAGTCTTGATACTTACTGAGTATATGGAATCAACTGTACTCATACTAGACTGCTGCACCTTGCGTGCGGATTTTGGAGCTGAGGATGTACCAGCGTTCCAAATGTAAACTACCACTTGTTCATGATAGATTAAAAATTTTACTTCTGTTTGTGTATATTAAAACATATATTATACTTTCTTCGTACCAACATTGTAAATCTAGATCTTGTGGCTAGTGACTTGTCATACCAGTCCTTGAGATAATTGTATGGATTTTCACCTTCTTATTTTTGGTTTATTGATAATCTTTCATTCGAGTTGTATTATTTATTAATGGGATTACCTAGCATGTTGGGGTTAGGTAACATCACGACTAGGTGGGATTTTGGGTAGTGGCAACTCAGATTTGTTTTTACTTCTTATATATTTATATTTTTTGTTGTTTAATTTTTTAGAATTTAATTTTCGAATACAAAATGAATGCAACTTGAATGTTGAAAAACTAATTCAAAGTTGTAGTAGGAAACCTAAGTTATTTAAGATTTTATATTTGCCATTTTATTTAATCCATGTCTAAATAGGATTTGTAGTCAGAATTACTATGGGAATATGCTTTCATGTTTCTAGTTAAAATATGTTTCGTATTACTATAAATAGGGGTATTAGTAGATTACTTTATGTGTGGAGATATGTGGAGAATTATGAGAAGAATTATAGAGAGCTTTAAAAGATTTAATACAGTAATTTTCCATCATATTGGTATCAGAGCTTGTAAGATCTTGGGAGAGAATCAAATAGTTTCCGCTGCCAGCGGGCGGCACTAGCCAATGTGTGCTGCCCGTCTGGCCATTGAGTATGTTGGCAAACGGCAGGTCAATAATATATGCGTGGAAAACAATAATGTTTGAGATGGGATGAGGGATTGAGCAAAAAGAATGCAAACTTAAAGAGGTGAAGCAAATATAGCACAAGAGGAAGAGGCTCTTCTCTAAAAAGTAGAGAAGCGGTCAAGAAAAAAAATAATTTGGGAGTTGGAGACAGGTGTATCAGCAATTGGGTATTGGTGACAAAGTGCATCAACAGGAGGTGAAGGCAATTACTTCAAAAAAGTTGGGTGTTGGTGATAAAGTGGATCCACGGGTGTTGGAGACAAGTGCTTCAGAGAAATTAGGTGTTGGTGACATAGTGCATCAATGGGAGTTGTAGACAGGTGCTTCAACAAATCGAGTGTCGGTGACAAAGGCCATCAACGGTAGTTGAAGACATGTGCTTCAACAAAATTGTGTTTTGAAGACAAAGTGCATCAACAGGAGTTGAAGACATGTGTTTCAACAAAATTAGGTATTGATGACAAAGTGAATCAACGGGAGTTGAAGACAAGCGCTTCAACAAAACTGGTTGTTGGTGACAGAGTGCACTAAGGGGAGTTGAAGATAAGTGCTTCAACAAAATTGAGTGTTGGTGACAAAGTGCATCAATAGATGTTGAAGACAGGTACTTCAACAAAATTGGTTGTTGGTGGCAAAGTACATCAATAAGGGTTGCAGACACATGTTCAATATAACTAGAAGATTGGAGAGAAGTGCTCCAATGCAATAAAAGTCATATACAACTTTGAATTACGAGAGAATGTTGGAAAACTAATTCAGAGTTGTAGTAGGAAACCAATTTTTTTTTAGGATTTGATATTTGCTAGTTTATTTCATTCATGTCTAAATATGATTGTAGTCAAAACTAATATAAGAATATGCTTTCCTGTTTCTAGTTGAAATAGGTTTCATACTATTATAAATAGGGGTATTAGTAGCTTATTTTATGTGTGGACAATTGTGAGAAGAATAGTAGAGAGCTTTCGAAGATTTAATACAATAATTTTCCTTCATTGAACTTTTTATTCATTTTCTCAGACTAAAAAAATAATCGAGCATTTGCTTTGTGAATATGCTATATATTTTAAAATTCTAATATCCCTAACTTCATGAATCAAGAGACGATTTTAAACAACTTGGAGGCAACTCCATGCCGGTGGCAGTCCCGTGGGCATTATCACACGACGAGACAGCGGGTCCACCAGCTCCATTGTATACCAAATTGATTTCACTAAGGTTGATTCCCTGGCAAGGAAATGAAGCACTGCAATTCAAAGTAACAGCTGCCATTGAACTTGAAGTTCCTCTTATGTTATTGAATGTCACGTCTTTGATTTGCACTGAGCTCGCCTACGAAACAAAGGAGAGTGTTGCCATCGTGTGATATAAATAATATACAACTGAACATTTTCGTTTTTGATATGACGTAAGATATTATGTAGAAAAATATTTTTCATGAGATAGTCTTTTTTTCTTTTTGTGTGTTTGGAATACTAAAAATATGTTTTTGATCCAAGAAAACATTTTTCATCAAAAGGGAGAAAAGGATTTCCGTCACTTGTGGGCGGAAGTAATTCTTTTTATAACTATTTAAACTTTAAGTTATAATATTTGCTCTAGATACTTAGATATTATTATTAAACTTTTGTACTCAAGAATTTCATTAAAATATTTTTTGATTTGCTAATATATTATTAATTTTAATATATAAATATTTTGGATAATGCTTCGTGCTTATCAACAAAAGACATGTAAATATTATTCCGGAAAATAATTTCTGTCAAACCATTTTTAATTGAACATGACTTTCGACATACCAAACATGTTAAATTTAAAGATGGAGAAAAGGACAATGCAAGTACCTGACTGCTGCAAGGAGGCGATGAACAATAATGCTGATCAATAATGATAGGATTTCTAACATTATCCATGAAAATATCCTCAAAATTTATACTTGTGGCACTACCAGACTCCGATGGTGCCCAAGTCTTAATCCTGGCGCCATTTTGAGTAGCAATGAGAGTGCAATTTTTGACGTGTACGTCTGTGACGACTTCATTTTGTATTTTCCCTAAGCTTCCGATGCTTATTCCATGGCCAGGGCCACAAGTTATTCCTGAAATGTTGATGCTTTGGCTGCCATTGATCATAGATATAATATCGTCTCCGGTGCCAATGTTGGAATCCAAAACTTGAATGTTGGTGGAGACGCTCATGTGAATGCCGTCGGTGTTAGGGCTGTCGCCTGTGCGGTTAGGTTAACATGACTAAATGTCACGTTATTGCACATAAAGACGCCATAATGGAAACTCTTGCTATTGATTGAGTGTATGTCGTGCACCGCCGCATTTTTGATAGAATCTAATTTCAGTGTCTGGCTCAAGTTTTAAAAAATAAGGCATAGAAAGACAATATTAAGTTTTTAATAACTTTACATTATAATCACAACAAGAAGTATTCAGTAACCACGTAAATGGTGAAAGATATTTTGTATTGTCACTAATTTTTGAATAGCTATACTTCTATGATTGAGTAATATCGTAAATGCACTTTTACGGCAAAACTGAATTTAGTCAAATTAACGATATGATAAATATACAAATAAGTTTATTAAAAATAAAAATATATCAGAATAAATTAGACAAGAATGACAAATAACATAAAATTTATACAAAATTAAACTTACGATAGGAAGGGCTGGGCAGTTAGAATTCTTGGAAGTATCAAAATAAGGCCAAGCTGAAGCCCCTTGTCCATCTAAAGTTCCGCCTCCTTCAATCTCTAAGCCATTCACATATTGAAAGGAAATCCAAGTCGAATTGCAGAATAGAGAAGGATCTGTTGGAGCTTTAACAACCCCTTGGATTTGGAAGGTTATGGATCCACTGCATGGTCCAATAAAATTTGCAGCATATACCAAGTATTCCCCTGAAGGTATCAAGAATTTGGCTGTTCCACTCCATTGGCATGCATCCTTCCAAGTACTCAAGAATGCCTTCCAAAATAAACCAATAAATAAAAGACAGGGACTTAATTAGATAATTTAGACACTGAATTTTCATATATACAATGACAATTATATGTAGTCATGTTGGCTAAAAGGGTAATGTTAGACATGTAATAATGACTTTTGAATAACTATATCATCTTTTTCTTTTCTTATTTTTAGGACATGTATACCGATTTCAGGCTTTTCACTTTGCTCCCTTGATGACTCGTACCCAGTCTCACGGTTGGAAGTGGAGGGTGCTTACTATTTAAGCAACTTTTTCTTGTCTTATACCTCATGTTTCAGTATGTAACACATACATTCCATATGATTTTAGATATGAAGTAAAACTCCTCTGTAAAGTTTTGAGCAACAAAACACAATACTTAACTCTTCAAGTGGTAAATTCACCTCTTAATTAAGCTTTAATTCTATTGTTTTTTGTGTAATAAAATATAACCGCACATTCTATTGAAATAATGATCTAATCCTACTATTTGCGCACATACAAACATAAAACATTCATATGAAACATAAGCTGACATTACACATAAGGAAAAACTTGTCTATTTGGGAATTATAATATTTTTTTTATGCCAAATCTGAAAGGAAGTGTGCTAAGATATAGTTTTACTCGTGTGACGGTATGAGTTTGTCAATAATTTTCATCCGTCTAGAATTTGTGCAAGAATTAATACGATAGGCACATGTAAATTTAAAATGGCTGGTTCTCACCTTACTATTATCTGTGTTTGCATCTGCTTTAGCACCGTAGGATTGGACATTGAAGAGCTTATCTTCTGCACGACTGCACCCAAGAATAAGGCCTAATACAAAAGCTATTCCGAAGCTACAAATTGAAGCCATTTATTTATTTGGTTTCCTTTTTACTTTCTCCATCACTTGCCTTTATATACACCTTCAATTTCCCTCATGCTTTCAAATAATTATTCATTCATTAATTTATTACCATAGTAGTCTTGCATTTAGAAGAATATGATAAGAAAAATTGGTTTCTGTTACATCTAAGATATTCCTTAAGATATAGTGGATTAATAAGCAAGGAAAGTGAATAGATATTCTGAATGAATATCATGGTAAGTTTATTAAACCGCCAGCTAGACTTATGAGATACATTTAGGTTATTCCTTTACAAGAAGCTGTTCTAGTAACCGGAAAAGAACATAGTTAAAGACAAGTGAGAAGTGAAAGCTTTACTTTATTTTTAAATCAACTCAATGCCAAGATTCATCCAAAGCAAAATATCACATCAACAATATTGCTGGAGAGACTTCCGTTTTAAAAAATAAAATAAAAAGAGTTATCATCCTTTCTTAGTGAAATTACAAAATATATTTTCTTTTGTTCAAAACATGTTGCAGAACAATTTAGAAAGCGATTGATATTGATCGGTAATTTAAAAGGCATTTTTTGAGCGACCCCTGGAGCGAGGCATACCAAAACATGCACTGAGGTGTAATGGCGGGGCGTGAGTATGGTGGGACAAAAGCTTAAACATCCAAAGTAATTCGCTAAATTTTCAAACTAAAAATCTCAAATCAAGGGTTTTTCTTATTTATCCCAATTTCTTAATCTTTACTCTTTATTATTTACTATCGAGAAATCAATACACTTTAGACCTTTATCTAAAAAGTGCAAACTACAATGTAAAAAGGAGTTTTCTCTCCATGCTGGTTCCACCCTTGCATTTCCTTATTAATGCTTCATTTTCCTCAAAAATAAAAAACTTTTGTATTCTTTAATTTATTATTTCAAGTTAGTTTTTAAATTCAGGATTTCTTTCGGTGTCGCTCTAGTTTATATATTATTTTGATGACACTGGTGTAATACATCTTATATCTTTTATTATAACGACACGGTGAGTTATTTTGTGTATTTGAGCCCCGCTCCCCAACTTAATATTTTTCGTATGTGTGTTTGTGATTTTTTAACTTGCAGGGGTGGTTACCGTTTCTGTAAACAACCTCAGACTGATGTTTTGATTGTTCCAATAGGTTCGTATGGTGATTTTGAACTTAGTCTAGAATTGAATTTGGAGATCCCTACAATATTTTGGCTCTATTTTTCGAAAATTTGCAATTTGTAGGTGTGGATTATTCATACGTTTGGCAGGGTGTGGATTATTCAAGAGTAAGAATTTTGGGATTTTTGCTCATTCTCTCATATTTCGAACCCTAGACTTAGAGAGGGGTGATTTGCGAATGAGACTTTCATACAAGATTTTGGGGTAAGTAATTTCTACTAACTTTTTGTATTATTTTAATAATCTACATGCATTACTAACACAAAAAATATGAAATTTTTGTCACGCCTTGACCTCGGGGAGCGCGATTGGTACTCAACCGAAATAACCTCGCCGAGCAAGCCTGCTAGAATGCCTTCTACCCATTTTACCCATAAATAAAGAGAAGATAAACTTCATTAATTAACACCAAAAGGGTTCATTAACAACACTAATTCCAACATTATTAGTTACTTCATTTATAAAGACTCAAAATACATACACTTTCATAGTTTGATGTGGAACATGTAATATACATATGACATTGCTATCTTGACTTTCACAATACCAATACACAACCCACAACATATTTACGAAGCCTCTAATAGATGCAAAAGAGTACAAGGATAGTGTCGGCAACAAGGCCCCGCCTATACCTCAAAATATAATACACGCAGAACAAAAGATGAACAACTCCGAAATAAAGTGGAGCTCACCGAGTCAACTGTGAGGAGAGTGTACCACTATCACTGGTCAATGCTCTCCGTTGTGGAACCACCGTCATCCATTAGAGATGCAGCGCCCCCGGAAACAGGGACGTTAGTACATGTGAAATAGTACTAGTATGAAAACCAAACACCTATACAAGAACTTGGAAATACAACATGAATATGATGAATCATGGTAACAAAAAAAGGCTTAGATAGTCGTTAAGGTCATAGAAAATTGTTAAGAGCTTTCAATAACATTAATAAATGTTTAAGTCGGGGATCCTCTACAATTACCTTTACAGAAAGTGGACTTGCCGCCTCACCCCAATGTCTGTGGGTGGAGGTGCAATGACAATACTAGAAACTCTACACAAAGTGACCTTTCTGTCTCACCCCAATGTATGCGGGTGAAGGTGTATTCATAATACCACAACTCTACATAAAGCGGCCTCGCCGCCTCACCCCAATGTATGTGGGTGAAAGTGTATTCATAATACCTCAATTCTACACAAAGCGGCCCTGCCGCCTCACCCGAATGTATGTGGTTGGAGGTCTATTCATAATGCCCCACTTCGCATTCCCAAAACGATAATAGTTTTTACAAAGAGTTCCCTTTCAAATCAACCATTTGACACCTTTGGCATTAGCGAGTGTAAGTTCATAAGGTTTAATCATATAAAAATAAGTGCTTAATCACATCGATTTCATACAATATCTTCTTCCCAAAAGTGGTATAATATAATTAAGTCAAAAATATAGAATAATTAACACCCGAGGGTTCTAACACGCTATGCCAATCGGAAATTAATTTTACTAGTTGAACACCCCACACTAATAGTATTCCTTGTTCGAACTTCACATGATGGAGTTTTGTAAGAATATGGAAATTCCAATACCAGATAAAGAGTTTAGCCTTCATACCTCGCTTTGAGCTTTCCTTAATTCACTACGCAGTTCCGAAGATCCTAGCAACTTCGATCTATTTAGATACATAGCAAAATTGAACACAAATTAGGAACATATTCATGCATTCAACTTATTTGAGCGTTTTATGAAACACTAGGTGTGCAAATTTGATTACAAGGTTCTTCCACCAGATTTCCTTCACTCCAAAACTAATTCAATAGCAAGAGTTTACTCATACTAGTTCAATTACCTCCCTACCATCCCCATAGCTACATGTATGCATAAATAACAACTCTCATACCCAAGAATCATATTCCCAATTACCCCTCTTCTACCCAAACTAGAAATTGAAGACTAGGGTAAGAACCTTACCTCTTGGATAAAATCTTGTGATATTTCTTGTTGAATTTCAAAGCTTAGACATGATATTGATGAACAAAGCACTTGGGCTTACTTCTCTCTCTATAGAACACTCTCTTCTTCTCTCTAAAATGTCAGATTTTTGCCTTCAAAGCGAGCCCCAAGGGCTTTTAATCAAAATAGGGTTGGGTCAAAAATTACAAAAAATGAAGCCCTGATGTAGATCTACGGTCGCATATGTGACCGCATAATGGCCCTCTAGAACTGGGCACTTCTGCCTCACTCTGTGACCAGTCTACGGTCCACAGACTTATTTTACGGTCGCATAATGCGCCGTAGAACTTTCCTCCGGAAAGTTTTGTTCTGGGTCTGCAATAGGTTATGCGGCTGCATAATGGACCGCATAATGGTCCAAAAGTTTGCCTAAGTTTCTGCCTAAGTTTGCGGCAGTTCTGCTGTCCGCAGATCAGTTCTGCGACCGCATAATAGACCGCATAAATGCCCTGCACTACCAAAACTTTTCTTCAACTCCCCAACGCAGTGTTCAACCCAAAAAGTTCGAACCGCAGTGAGCAAACTTGCCGCAAAGAATTTCTACAATCATCAATGCATAAGTCTACCTCGGTATCACGAAACCCCGGGTTTTAGGAGAAATATTTACGGTGCCTTAGAATTTTGAGGGAAAATTATGGGGGGGGGGGGGGTCATTCAACTTAAGAGAGTGAAAATTAGGATTTGAAGGCCGATTTGGACTTGGTTTTGAAATCTAACCACATATTTAGACTCACGAGGTTTTGGGTAGTCAGAAATGTTTTAAAGCCGGGCACGTGGGCCCGAGGGTCGACTTTATTTACTTTTCGAGTAGAGTTGGGAATCATTATAAATTGTTAAATTGTAATAATTGGAGTATATTTTGATTGATTTGCACATTATTTGACTAGTTTCAGAACGTTTGGCTTTGAGTTTAGGTGTTAGAGAGGCATTGGATTCTGTTATGGAACTTCAGAGCAAGGTAAGTCACCTGTCTAACCTTGTGAAGGGGAAACTACACCTAGGTGATTTAATTGTTTCGTGCTACTAGTTGTGTGTGCTACGTACGCACGAGGTGACGAGAATCAGTACGTAGCTAACACATGTTTATATCCGGGTAGACTTAGGACTTTATCATGTAACATTTGAATTATTTGAACTCATTATGTTGGTTTAATTAATTAATTATGATAAGTGAAAATGATATATATATATATATATATATATATATATATATACATATATATATATATATATATATATATATCCTTATCACCTTGAGTTGTGGAAAAGTTATTTGAGAAACGGTAAAGGTTCTATTCACTTTGTGCTCAGGTATTGTTTTGTGAGCACGTGTCTCGTAATTCGATGGTTTCCTTCCTTTCTTGTGGAGCGGGCTGAATGCCTCGGCAGTGTAATAGATGCATCTTTGGTTCATGCTGCTCGACCCTCGACAATGTACATATTTTTCTTGATAAGGCCATACGACCTCGGAATAATCGTACGTTATATCGCTAGCAGCCCAAATATTCACGAGATTTTCCTCCCACTAATGCCTAGCATTTTTTATGATGTTCATTATCCGTTGGTTTCTGGCACTTAATATATCTGAGTTGTTGAGATAGAACACGAGATTGAGAAATTTATATCTTTAAAAGAAATTTTTGGAATATTATGCAACTTACAGTTTTACCCCATTACTGTTGTTGTGCTTCATATCTACTTATGATTTATCATATTTCTTTATTGGACCTCTAGTAAGTGTCGATGTAGACCCCTCGTTAACACTTCTTTGAGGTTAGACTCGATACTTACTGGGTACGCGATGATTTACGTGCACATGCTACACTTCTGCACTAAATGTGCAGGATCTGACAGGTCCAATTGGTGGACATCTAGTCGCATAGGCGCAATTGCTGATGAGTCTTTATGGTGATATGCATTGCGGGATATGTATCGCAACCCACAGAGTCTCCGTCATACAATTTACTTTATCCTGTCTTATTTAAATTTCAGAAAAATATTGTATTAATGGTGTACTCCTTAGTAAATGCTCATGCACTTGTGACACCTGCTTTTGTGATATTCTAGAATTCATTTTTTGTTTATTTAAACTCGATACGCTTTTACTTGTATAATATTTAAATTGTATTTTACGTATCCACCTAACAACATTCATGATTTCAAAAATAATAAAATGAATAATTAAGTTGTGTTCACCGTTGGTTTGCCTAATGGCGACGTTAGGCACCATCACGACCTATAGTGTGTTTTGGGTCATGACATGGGGTGCTATGTTTGAATTAGATCAGATTAAACTTAGTCTTCTATTATGTTTTGTTTTGACTACGTGCTTCTGATAAGTTATGTTATGATCATTTGTATGACAACGTGAGTTTCTCGAATCATGGTAGATTCTTGTTTAGGCTTTGATTCTCTGTTGAGCATGATACTTATTATTGTTTGGTGCATTCGCCTGATTTGAGCCATGGTTGTACTTTCAAATGCTTATATTTTAGCATGCTATTTGACACAGACGAGGAGTATATGATTTGATACCTGTATTCGTATACATGTATTTTTGTATATGCTTTTTGTGATATTGCCTGATTTGGAAGCACGTGAGTTATCCGTGCAGTTAATGTGATTATTGGCATGTGAGTTGTTCGTGCGGCTTTTGTAATTATTGGCATATGAGTGGTTCATGTAGAACATGAGTTTTGCATGCGGTTATTGTGATTATTGGCATGTGAGTTATCCATACAACACGTGAATTGTCCTTGTTATATGTATGTTAAACTATGTATTTTGACTTGTTATACATGCATATCCTCTTTATATGCACTGCCGGCCTTACCTGTACAGTATGCCTAGCTTTCTTTACTGTTGATGTGTACATATTTATTCATAACTGTACAGGTTCAATAAGTCAATATCATTGACCACTCTCGCCACTACCTTACCAAGGTTAGTCATGATACTTACTGAGTACATGGGGTCATCTTTACTCATACTACACTCTGCATTTAATTGGGTAGATTGTGGTGTTGGACCGAGCTGAGCTCTTGAATATTGTTCCTACTACTGTGTAGACCGGAGGTAGAGCTACATCCTGATCGCATTCCTCTGCCTCTCCATCTATCATTTCATTATTGTATTTGATTCGGACAGTGTATTGTAATTTCATACTTGTACTCATATATTAGAGGTCATGACTTAGTGTTACAAATTTTTAGGGGATTTATGTATTGACTCGGTTCTTATTTATGGTTATTTGGCTTCATATTCAATTATTATATATTTTATTAATATATTTTATTAATATTTAGTTATTGTCTTTCCTAGAAAGTGGGTTAGGCACCATCACAATCAGTGAGGGTTTTGGATCATGATACGTTGGTATAGAGCCCTAGGTTCATAGGTTCCACGACTCATAAGCAAGTCTAGTAGATTCTTGCGGATTGGTACAGAGATATCTGTTTTTATCAATGAGGGCATGTTCTTCTCATTAAACTGAGTAGGCGCTAGTAACCCAACCCAGAGCCGTGAGAGGTTGGGGCCGAGGTAGAGGCAAGGGTGCAGCACGCGTCGCGGTTAGAGGCTCTGCTAGAGTCGCCACAAGTAGCTCTTGCTGAGGAGAAAATTCCTCATTATGTTGAGCCGGTGGGATCAGACCATGTTCTAGAGGTACTTATTGCTGCACCTAGACTTTAGGAGACTTTGGATTAGATTCTAAGTGTGTATACAAGTTTGGCTCAGGGGGGTATGATGCTTTTTGCTCCAGCTACTTCGGAGGCTGGGGAAGGAGCTGAGACTCCCGCGCACACTAGAGCAGTTGTCTTGTAGTTATCGGACTGTGGAGTTTTGCCGGTGTAGCCAGTAGTTGCAGCTCATCCCAAGATTAGGCCAGTCTTGACTGTCGAGGAACAAAAAAGGATTGACAAATTGCAGAGACTTCATCCTCCCCAGTTGAATAGAGAGTCTACTGAGGATGTACAGGGTTTCCTTAATCTATTTCATCGAATTTTGCAGACTTTGGGTATAGTGGATTCGAATGGGGCCAGTTTACTACCTTCCAGTTCAAGGGGTAATCATACATATGGTGGCAGACTTATGAGACGAGTAGACCAGCTGGCACAACACCACTCACATGATCTCAGTTCTAAGATCTCTTCTTGGAGAAATTTATTCCACATACTCGCCGAGATGATCTGCGTAGTAAGTTTGAGCATCTACACCAAGGGGTATGACCCTGACTCAGTAAGAGACGAGGTTCTCAGAGTTGGCATGACATGTTGTGTTATTGGTCCCTACTAAGAGGGAGAGTGTTAAGAGGTTCATTGAGGGCCTCCACTGCGGTATTTGGTTTGGTATGTTCCGAGAGGTCGAGACTTATATCATTTTTCATTAGGTTGTGGAGATTGTTAGGCACTTAGATCATGTGCGAAGGAAGGAGGGAGAGGAGCGGGACATCAAGAGGCCCCGTGGATCAGCTGGTTTCTGTAGTGCCACATTTGTAGGTCATGGGCATCACTGTAGAGATCATTCTTTCAGGCTTGTTCAGGCAAACCATCAAGTTCCTCGTGGTTGTTAGGTCGGCCATGGTTTATACAATACTCGCCCAATCGAGTCATCTTTAAGTATATTACTCACACAGAGTTCATACCGTGCTCCATCTATTTGGGGTTCCTCGGTCGTGTATTCAGGTTCTCAGGGGCAATCATAGAGTTAGTAGCCTCACCATAGGAGACGTTGTTTTAGGTGTGGAGACTTGAGAACTATCACGAGGGACTGTCCCAATATTCTAAGTAGGGTACCACGTCAGGGAACCCATTCCATGGTTCTAGCGCTAGCAATTACACTACCCGCACAGCCAGGCTGGGGTAAAGCTCAGTCCATTCGAGACCGTCCGAGAGGGAGAGGATGTGCCTGTTGCAATACATTACCAGCTAGGCTAGAAGTACTTCCTTCAAATATTTGGATCCTAGGGATGCTTCAATATTATTTGACCCATGTTTCACTTATTCTTATGTGTCATCATATTTTGCTCTTTTTTTTGGATATGCCTCATGGTTTTCTTGATATTGATGTTCATGTATCTACACTAGTTGGTAATTCTATTGTGGTAGATCGTATATATCGGTCTTGTGTGTTTACCATTCTGAGTTAATGAAACTAAGGCTAATCTTTTACTGCATAATATGATTGACATTGAGGTGTTCTTGGGTATGGATTGGTTATCTCTATATCATTATATTCTTGATTGTCATTATAAGACCGTGACATTGGCTATGATGGGGTTTCCAAGGTTGGAATGGATGGGCTCCTTGGGTCAGGTTCCTAGTAGGGTGATTTTATTTTTGAAGGCTCGACGAATGGTTGAGAACGGATGTTTGGCATATCCGGCCTTTGTGGTAGATGTTTAGTGCTGAAAACCTATTATAGCTAAAGTTTTAGTATTGAAAGAGTTTTTAGTTGTATTTCCTGTTGACCTACTGGGCATGCCACTCGACAGGGATATTAACATTAGTATTGATTTTGTGCTGGGCACTAGCCCATATCTATTCCACCATGTCTCAAGGCACCAACAAAGTTGAAAGAATTGGAAGAATAGTTGTAGGAGTTGTTGGATAAGGGTATCATCAGACCAAATGTTTCACTATGGGGTGTACTTGTATTATTTGTGAAGAAGAATGATAGATCTTTGAGAATATGTATTGACTAGAAGAAGTTGAACAAGGTTACCATCAAGAATAAGTATCTACTACCTTGCATTGATTAATTTCTTGATCAGTTTTAGGATATGAGGGTGTTCTCAACGATTGACCTGAGATCGAAGTACCATCAGTTGATGATGAGGGCTTCGGACATTCCTAAGACGACTTTTAGAACTCATTATGGGCATTATGAGTTGTTGGTGATGTATTTTGGTTTGGCCAATGCCCTAACAACTTTCATGCATATGATGAACAATGTGTTCCAGTCTTATTTGGATTTTTTTGTCATTATGTTTATTAATGATATCTGGGTATATTCCCATAGTAAGGACAATCACGTGCATCATTTGAGCATGGTGCTTCAGGTTTTGAGGGAGAAGGAATTGTATGCTAAGTTATCCAAGTGTATGTTTTGGTTAAATTCTTTGGCATTCTTGGGCCATGTGGTTTCTAGTGATTAGATCAAGGTGAGTCCAAAGAAGATTGAGGTAGTTCATAGTTTTCCTACACGTTTTATCGCCACGAAGATCAAGAGTTTTCTAGGTTTGGATGGGTACTATTGTCACTTCTTAGTGGTATTTTTGTCTATCACAACTATTGACCATCTTGACCTAGAAGAGCGCTCTGTGTAGATGGTCTAGCGAGTGTGAGAAGAGCTTTCAGAAGCTCAAGACTGCTTTGACTACAACTCTAGTTTTTGTATTTCCTTCACGACCGGGGATGTATACGTTCTACCGTGATTCTTCGCATGTGGGACATGGGTGTGTGTTGTTACATGATGGTAGCGTGATTTCCTATGTGTCGTGCAAGTTGAAGAGCCATGAGAAGAACTATTTGATACATTATTTGGAGTTAGCAAATATTGTGCACATGCTCAAGATTTTGAGGTGTTACATATATGTTGCTTCTTCTGAGGTTTACACTGATAACCGACATCTTCAACATCTGTCTGAGAGGAAAGATTTGAATTTGAGGAAGAAGAGATGGTTGGAGTTAGGGAAAGATTATGATATCACTATTCTTTATCATTTGGGGAAGGCTAATGTGGTAGTAGACTCCATGAGTAGAAAGGCAAAGAGTATGGGGAGTTTGGCCTTTATTCGAGCTGTGGAGAGGCATTTGGCCATGGATGTTCAGGCTTTGGCTAACTGCTTTGTGAGGTTGGATATTTGGTGCCTAGCAAAGTTTTGCTTGTGTTGTTGTGCAGTCGTCTTTATTTGAGCGCATCAAGGCTCTCCAGTATGATGATCCTCATTTTTTTATCTTAAGGATATTGTGTTGGGAGGTGGTTCTAAGGAGGTGACTATTGGTGATATGGGGTATTGAGGCTTCAAGGTCGGATCTGTGTTTCTAATGTGGATGCTTTGAGATAGATGATTCTTGAAAAGGCTCACAGTTAGAGGTATTCTATTCACTTAGGTGCTACGCAGATGTATCATAACATGAAGTAGCGTTATTGGCGGCGGAGGATGAAGAAAGATATTTTTGGTCATGTGTTGCGGTGTTTAAATGGCCAGCAAGCCCAGTATGAGCATTAGAGATTCGGTGGTTAGCCATGCACTTTGAGGAGATTCGATGTTGTTTGGGTCATCGTGGACAAATGGACCAAGCATGTTCATTTCATTCCGGTCATGACTTTCTATACTTCTGAGCAATTAGCTCGGATCTTCATTAGTGAGGTTATCCGTCTACAAGGTCTGCATGTGTCTAGCTTCTCGGATCAAGGCACTTAGTTTGGCTCGCACATTTGGAGGGCTGTTCAGTGTAAGTTGCGCACGCATATGGTGAGTATTGCATTTCATCCTCAGACAGATGGCAATGTCCGAGCAGACCATTCATATTTTGAAGGATATGTTGAGGGTATGTGATATTGATTCAGAGGCCAGCAGGATCACTTTCTACCTTTAGCGGAGTTTGCACGCAACAAAAATTACTAGTATAATATCCAATGTCATTCATTATTTGGTTGGTTTGAGCCAGGGGAAGTTCGGTTTTTGGGCACCGATCTGGTTCATGATGCTTTGAAGAAGGTGAAATTGATTCTGGAGCAGCTTCATACAACACAGTCCCGGAAAAAGAGTTATGCTAATAGAAAGGTTTCTCATGTGGATTTTATAGTAGGTGAGAAGGTTCTTCTTCGAGTTTTTCCTATGAAGGGCATGATGAGATTTGCGGTGAAGGGCAAGCTTAGCTCTCGGTACATTTGTCCATTTGAGGTGTTAGAGAGAGTGGAAGAGGTGGCTTAGAGAATTTCTTTGCCACCCAACTTGTTAGGAGTTCATCTGGTATTTCATATTTCCATGCCTCGGAAGTACCATGAAGATCAGTCACATGTTTTAGATTTCAGTTCAGTGCATTTGGATGTGAATTTGGCTTATGAGAAAGAACGAGTAGCCATTTTTTATAAGCAGGTTCGGAAGCTGAGGTCGTAATATATTGCATCAATTATGGTTTAGTGGATATGTCAACAGGCCGAGGAAGCGACTTGGGAGACTGAGCATGATAAGTGGAAGCACCAGGTATGTTTCTTAACTTCTTTCAGGATGTTCATTTGTTTAAGAGGGGAAAAATGTAACGACCCGACCAATTATTTTATGTATTTGAGACTTGTTTCCTTATTAGATACTTCCTGTATGTGTGTTGTAATTTTGTGATTTGCGGGGTTGGTTGTTTTGGCTTCAGGAGTGTTTGAGAGGGATTTGACACACTTAGTCTTATTTTGGAAGCATAAGTTGTATGTCACTACCAAAAATCCCAACCATGGGGCCGTGATGGTGCTTACCATATGCTTGCTAGGAAAGCCAATATTAGCACAAAAACAAAAGCATTTTAACAACTAAGATACATTAATAATAATAAATGGGTAAAATAGCATAAATGTATAATAGAAGTACAACCATCGTTGTCCAAGACTATCTCCAAAATCTGGTGTCACAATTACATGGGCCACTAATAATACTAACTACAAGTGTGAAATAGAAAGTGTGAGAATGTCGGGTACAATAAACTGTAAATAAAGAAAGGAAGTGGACTCCAGGGTCTGCGATCACCAAGTAGAACTACATAATGTCTCCCGGAAGAAGAAGGTTCGAGCAATCACCTCTGAACGCCACTGGGACCAACACCCGGATCTGCACAAGGAGTACAAAAGTATATTTTGAGTACAACCAACCCCATGTACCCAGTAAGTATCGTGGCTAACCTCGACGAAATAGTGGCGAGGCTATGAGAAGACACTCAATGTAGACCTGTACATATTATAAGCAGAAAAGCAATAACAATATTGAGAAATGAATAACTACATAATAAATAGAATAAAAAAATAAAATACATAGGGTCCCAATATATCATCATGTCAAAGTCTTACAATACAACATGGTATCAGAATATAACAACCAAGAATAACCACAAAACATCCTTTCCGTTTTGGGCGCGCAACTCGATCCACATACCAATACCAATATTGTTGCGGCGTGCAACCCAATTAAATTATATAATAATACTCTTGCGGCGTGCAACACGATCCAATAAATATATGATAAAACGCATAATTCTATTATACATTTATTGGATCGGCGTGCAACGATGGTTGTACTTGTATGTGATATCGGTAGCAACTGAATACGGAAAGTCTCACGACATAACATAAAAAGGAAACTAAAACGCATAATTCTCTAAAGCAATCTTATATAACATAACATAGTGAAAAAAGAAACAAATAAAGGCAATAAGGCATGTAAAGGTGTGAATTAGTAGAAGCATCTACCTAATAACACGTGAGAGCATATAACAAGTAGAGGCAGACAATAAATAAAATGATGAATACGTGGAAGCATGTATATAACAAGTAAAGGCATGTATATAACAAGTAAATACAAATAATAAGTAAGAGCATAACAAGTAAAAATGGAAAAAATAAAGACATGGTAGAATTACAGACTTGCAATAAAGTAGTACACCCCCATGCTTGAACCATGAAAAAGCAAATACACCTTTCACATTGCATATGAGTTGTCTCCAAACATAAATCACGTATAAAATAGACCAATCACATCCTAATTTTCTCAAATTAAGGTTAACCACGATACTTACCTCTTTCCGAAAAGATCAACAACTCAACACGACTTTCGATTTAGAACAAGCCTTCAAACCACTCGAATCTAGTCAATTATTGTTCAAACAAGTCAAAACAAGATTTAGAAACTACCATCCTATGAGAAGGTTCAATCTTTGGCATAATTGGAAAAGGCAACTAAAAGTTAACACGGACCTTCGTTGGTCGAAATCCAAAATTGGGACCAAAACCCGATTACTCATTCATCCTAGAGTACAAATATGTGTTTTTTGTCGATATCCGACCTCAATTTAAGGTTTAAATCTGTAAAGAACATACCACGCGTAGGAAGTGGAATTAATACAATAGATTCAAAAGTATCAAACCTCTCTTGTTCGAAAGAATTGAAACATATCGTCAACCATTTTGGCTCATGCTAGTGCCCCCAGAAATTCTTGGATTTCTTACAATATGAGATTGAATTTCATAGCTGTTATTTATATTTTACTCTTTATTGGTGCTGTTGGGAAATCTGCACAGATAGGATCGCATACTTGGTCACCTGATGTTATGGATGGTCTTTTTACAAAATTCCTAATTTCTACGCAGACCCCCATTTTTTCTATATGAATCTTAGATTTCATAGTCAAATTCATGCAAAAGTAATGGAAATTGAATGAAAACAAGTTAAATTTACTAACCTATGAAGTTGGGAAGAAATTGCTCAAAAATCGCCTCTATGCAGTCTGGGTCTGAAAAATTATGTAGAATGATCTTTGTCCTGAAATCCCAACCAATTACCCAACTACAGGTATCGCAATTGCAAACACTTGTTCTGCCTTCATACATCTCTCCTAACTATAGATTTATGAAAGGAAGGAGTATTGTTTAAAACATCCTACTTACACAACAGATTATAACTACCATAAGGATGAGAGGCAAACAAGCAAAAGTTGTGATAAAACTAGATATGGCAAAGGCATACGATAGGATCTCAGGAAAATTCTTGATGCATGTATTGAGAAGGATGGGCTTCATAGAACACTTCATCAACTTGATTTGGAATACCATTTCTAATAATTGGTACTCTGTGTTGGTCAATGGACAGTCTTAAAGTTTATTCAAGTCCTCAAGAGTTGTTAAGCAAGGAGATCCACTATCTCCAGCCTTATTCATCTTCTCTACCGAAATATTATCAAGGTCGTTGAACAAATAGTTTGAAGATAAGACCTTTATGGGATTTGGCATGCCTAAATGGACTGATCCCTTGAACAATTTGTCTTAAGCTAATGATACTATAATTTTTGCTTCAGCACACCAAACTTCAATGACCAAGATAATAGTTGTATTACAAAGTTATGAACAAGTTTCTGGTCAACTAATCAACATATCAAAGAGCTCCTACTACATGCACGCCAATGTTTCACAATCTCTTTTTCAAGAAGTTGGAAACATTACAGGTTTTACAAGAGGTCAATTCCCTTTCACATATCCAGGATGCCCTATGTTCTACATTAGAAGAAGGAAGGAGTTTGATGATGATCTAGTAAAAAAAGTGAAGGGTAAGCTGCATGCTTGGAAAGGAAAACTATTATCGTTTGGAGGAAAGGCCACTCTATTCACTAGTGTACTACAAAGCATGCAATTTCATCTACTTTCTGTCCTTGGCCCTCCTGCCAACATACTTCAGCACTTGCAAAACATATTTGCAAGATTTTACTCGAACACTAAGGAGGAAGGTATGAGTAGACACTAGTCTTCATGGCAGAACATCTGTCTACCTAAAGAAGGAGGCCTAGGTCTTAGATCATTGCAGGATATATCAAAGGCACTGCTTGTTAAGCTTTGGTAGAGGTTTAGGACTACTAAATTATTATGGTTGAATTTCATGCGGAACAAATATTATAAAAAGGAAATACAAACTTTGGTTGCATTCAGAGGGGGCTCACACATGTGGAGACAAATATTAAATGTTAGAGAATAAGTAGAACATGAGATCATATGGGAGTTAAACACTGGCACAACCAACATATGCCATGAAAACTGGACTGGCTTAGGACCACTCTATCACGTTATACCTGCAGATTTCTCAGTGGATGAAGCTTTTCAAGATGTTTCAGATCTAAGACAAGGAGGGGCATGGAATGACATACTGGTGGATCATATTTTTCCAGAAAATATTGCACATCACATTAAACAAAATGTTGTTTCTAATGGTAATAAGGAACACTGGGACATACCATACTAGATGCCGACATCTTCAGGCAAATTCAGTATTGGTGGTGCTTGGCAAATCTTAAGATATAGAGCAGAACATAATCACGAGTATAAAAAGACGTGAAAAAAAGGCTTGCCGCTCAAGACATCATTTTTCTTATGGAGACTTTAGATGCATAAGTTTGAAAGAGATGATCTATGGAGGAGGCATGGATATATACTTATGTCCAGGTGCTGGTGTTATCAGCAACCACAAGAGGAAACCTATGAACACATCTTCATGTCTAGCACTGATGCATCAAAGGCATGGAAAGTTTTTATAGGAGCTGGAGGAATAACTGTGCCATTAATAAAACTAAGGCAAGTGATAAGGAATTGGTGGAATGAAAAATGTTGTCCTAAGTTGGAACAATTATATCAGGAAGAACCTACAATTATAACATGGGAGCTATGGAAGAAAAGGAATATAGGAAGGATTGGAGGAATAATATCTACAAACAAAGTGATTCATGAAAGCAATAAGACATTGCATTACTTGGCGAAAGTGAGGTACGCTTGGCTATCTAATATACCTTCGTTATGGCCTGAAATGATCCACTTCTTTAAAACATACAAACCAATTTTGATCACGATAAGAGTTACTTTGTAGCTTCCAAATCAAGGTTGGTACAAATGTAACACTGATTGGGCATCAAAAGGGAACCCTGGACCTAGTTCAATGGGATTCCGTGTGAGACATGACACAAAAGATCTATTGTAATAAAGATCAATGGAGATAGGAATCACCAACAATGTGGTAGCATAAACAAAAGCAATTGAACAGGGGTTACAATATTGTGTGGAACATACACTTCATCCTCTCGTACTACAAACATATTTGATGGTGTTAAAGAAGTGCATTGAAAGGGGAATGGCATATACCTTGGTGCATTATGGCAGAAGTGCAGAAGATTAAGGACATGAAGGCTCATTTCAACGTGATCTTTCGAAATGTCTTTAGAGAGGGCAACATAGTGGCAGATTTTATAGCTAACACAATTTTCGATTTTGGAGGGACAACATCATTCAAATCATTTCATGACTTACCAAATGCAGGAAGAACTCTAATCAACCAAACAAGGCACCTGAGGGTTATGATTGCAAGACAAAGGGGACATGATTGAATATTGTCAACTGCTAGTTAGTGCATGTTGTGGACATTTGAATACTGCTGTTTAGTTTCAGGAAATGACAAAATGATTTTAAAACTGAAACAAGCTCAACAAATAGTTTTTGTTATACAATATCAATACATTAAGGACACCATGCATATAGAGATGTACTATTATGCATTCCTATATACCTTCAGTCTAAGTACATGGATTTGGGAGAGGAACAACATCCCATAGAATGTTCAAGTTATACTGTTTCGTAGGGGTGTGTTTTTCTCTATTGTGCTTACCAATTTGCGATATTCTCAGCATGTGGTATCATCATTAACCATGCTCAATCTACTGAGGATACATCAATGGTCAAAAGCACCTACCAATTACAGTCAACAAGGCAATCCAAAACATCAGAAGAACCAGAGAACAGGGAGTCAACAGTTCACTGAAAGAAATGGAAAACCAGGGCTTCTTAGAGACTTCTTCTCACAAGAATGCTGCACATCATCACCATAACACTACTCACTACAGCAACACCAATTACAATAGGACATCAGTAGTCCAATTTCACACACACAACATTTTCTAACACTGTAGCTGCTTCAAAATCATGCCATCAGAAGCATTCAGCTTATTCAACCAATAACCAAAGACTTGTTCTTACACTTCTGTATTATTACAAAACACAAGATTCAAAGCAGATGCAACATCTAAAGCATTCCTCCCTCACTAACAACTCAATCTTCTTCAATGCTCCCAGAATACACAAGAACCTCGGAGCATAATCCTTCCTCCTAACCTGTTTGTTACATTTTGCAGGGTCCATATAAAGGCTTAGATTTACTGACGCTACAACTGAAGTTGTGCTTCTGCGAATACATCAACAGAACATTATTTCACAGCAAGATCAATGTGTATTGTTTCAGAAAAATACCTTATTATTGCTGGTGTGATTTTTAAGGTATTTACTGTTTGTTTGTTTTCATATCAATTCCCAGTGGTATTAGCCTATTACCATTTTCATTATTGTCACGACCCAAAAATCCCACCACAGGCGTCGTTATGACACTTAGTCTCTAAGACTAAGTAAGCCGATTATAATCATAATTCAAGCTATTTTTTCAAAAGATATAATTTAATACACGTATCGAAACTAAAATTGGAAATAATTTTAAAAACCTCCCAAGACTAGTAGTACTGAGTCACGAACTCTAATTGAATACATGAAATGATCGCAAGTATCGAATACTCAATATTGTTTGAATAATAAATAATAATACAATAAAATAGAAAGAGTCCAAGGAACTGTGACGACCAAGCAGCTCTACCTTGAATCCTTGCGATCCCACTCTAACTCTGTCCGAGACCGATATCTCCAATATCTGGCTTTGCACAAAAATGTGCAGGAGTGTAGTATGAGTACACCACGGTCGATACCCAGAGATCAATCCCACCTGAGTTAATGTACCAAACATACTCAGGAGCTCTGCTAAGGTCTCCTGAAGTTCGGGGGTAACAATAGGTGTTTCTGGTACTTGTCCCCCAACTGTAGCTACTGGTGGCTCCCACTGTTGCTCTTACAGGTGCACTAGTCGCTGCACGTGCCCTTCCTCGACCTCTACCTCGGCCCCGGCCTCTTGCAGCCCTAGCAATATGTGCGGATGCCTGCTTAGCTAACCTAGTAGCATGTGTCCTCACCATCCGTGACAGAATGGAGATACAAACGTTCAAATTTCAAATTCAACAAATTCCGCACGACAAGAATGAAAGAAGAGGAAATTTCCTAACAGTTCTGTAGCCTCTCGAAGATAAGTACAGACGTCTCCGTACCGATCCGCAAGACTCTACTAGACTCGTTCGTGACTCGTAGAACCTATGAACCTAGAGCTCTGATACCAACTTGTCACGGCCCAAAAATCCAACAACAGGTGTCGTGATGGCACTTAGTCTCTAAGACTAAGTAAGCCGATTATAATCATAATTCAAGCCATTTTTTTAAAGATATAATTTAATACACATATCGAAACTAAAAGTGGAAATAATTTGAAAAACCTCCCAAGACTGGTAGTACTGAGTCACGAACTCTAATTGAATACATGAAATGATCGCAAGTATCAAATAGTCAATACTGTTTGAATAATAAATAACAGTACAATAAAATGGAAAGACTCCAAGGAACTGCGACGACCAAGCAGCTCTACCTTGAATCCTTGCGATCCCACTCTAACTCTGTCCGAGTCCGATATCTCCAATACCTGGCTCTGCACAAAAATGTGCAAAAGTGTAGTATGAGTACACCACGGTCGGTACCCTGTAAGTATCAAGACTAACCTCAGTGGAGTAGAGACGAGGTACAGTCAAGACACTCACTAATCTAATAACCTGAGCAATATGATATACAACATAATAGAAAACAAATAGCAGTGATAGCAACACAAATCAACTAGTAATTTAAACAGCAAGGCAATAGGAATCCCGTAAAATATTACTCAAATGAATAATAAACACAGGTACAACCAATTAATCAAGTCCTTTCAATATGCGTCTTTTATCTATAAGTTTTTTCAATAAAAATCTCTAGAATATAATCCTTTTCAATAAATATATTTCGAATATACTTCCTTCAAATAAATATCCTTCCATTATAATTCTTTCAAATAAATATCTTTCGAATATAATTCTTTCAAGTAAATATCTTTCAAATATAATTCTTTCAAGTAAATATCTTTCAAATATACTTCTTTCAAGTAATTATCTTTCTAATATAATTCTTTCAAATAAATATCCTTCTAATATAATTCTTTCAAGTAAATATCCTTCAAATATAGTTCTTTCAAATAAAAGTCACCTTGTGACACCTCATTTAACTTTCCTGGCGTGAGAAATATATTCAACGTATCACATCAAATGGCACGGCAATACCTCCGTGCACTTGTCTCATTCTCACCCAATACATATAGGTAGATCAAATCAATTGGCACGGTAACACCCTTCGTGCATTTATATCTTTCTCACCGTACATACATATAACAGTACCAACTAGGTGGGAGAAATGCCAATAACAATAAAAGAAATAAAGTGGAGGCACACAGGAGGCAACAACGACTACAAGTCACATAGGGTGCACAATAACGTCTCAAGATACAGGCATGGATGTATACACAACAAAACGATATCACAATATAATGTATGTCTCTCGTCCTCGCTTGCACGGAAACACCCTTCCTGCCATGAATATATGATAATATAAAAATAATTGCACGGCATCATCCTTCGTGCTTTTATTCTCATCCTCACCTGATAATATAAATGAAAGAGCACGGCATCACCCTTCGTACTTTACACTCAAATGGCACGGCATTACCCTTCGTGCTTTACACTCTCAAATAGCATGGCATCACCCTTCGTGCTTTACACTCTCAAATGGCACGTCATCACCCTCTGTGCTTTACACTCTCCCTCGCATAATAATATAGTTCAAATAGCACAGCATCACCCTTCGTGCATTACACTCTTCCTTACCAAGCACATGTATATCATTAACAAGCAAGGTAGGAAGAATAAATATCATCAAGGAGAGTGTTTAAACCACAACACAATATAACAATTCATAATATAAATGAAATAGCACAGCATCACCCTTCGTGCTTTGCACTCTCAAATGGCACGCATCACCCTTCGTGCATTACACTCTTCCTTACCAAGCACATGTATATCATTAATAAGCAAGGTAGGAAGCATAAATAACATCAAGGAGAGTGTTTAAACCAGAACACAATACAATAATTCATAATATAAATGAAATAGCACGGCATCACCCTTCGTGCTTTACACTCTCAAATGGCACGACATCACCCTTCGTGCATTACACTCTTCCTTACCAAGCACATTTTTATCATTAACAAGCAAGGTAGGAAGCATAAATAACATCAAGGAGAGTGTTTAAACCACAACACAATACAACAATTCATATCATAATTTGTCACTGACCAAAACAAAATTTCAAATATGTAGCAGAATCAACAAATTCTTCAACAAATAGCCCAAGGCTCCACAAAACGTATATAAAACCTCAAAACAATCAACAGAGGTGAAAAATGCTCAGTATAGGGCAACACCTTCATCAATCCAAATTCTTGATAATTATATTAACTCCTCAATTTAAACTTATTTAATAAATATTTGCAGATAAGGATTCCATCATGAATTTAATTCCAAGAAAAATATCAAATCAACAAACACATGCAATTCACATAAAATCCAAATGACAATAACACCAAGTTATTATATAAAATACAAACTTGACAAATAAGGAATGAGGCGTGATAATTCAAGTATTTACTAATGCCAATAATTATCCAATTTAATACATAAAAATATCTAAAACTTTAAACCAATAAAATTTACACATATAAGCCCGAGTACGTACTCGTCACCTCGCGTACACGGCTTCCAATCACACAATTTACACATAAGACTCAATGCCTAAGGGGTAATTCCCCCACTCGAGATTAAGCAAGACACTTACCTCAAATTGCACTCAATCAATCAAGTAGTATGCCCTTTCCTCGATCTTTCCGACTCTGATCGGCTCAGATTTAGGCATAATTAATTTGATTCAGTCAATACAAATTGTAGGAATAAATTCCATATGAAGATATAAATTTTCTACAAAAATCCGAAATTTAACCCAAATATCACCCGTGGGTTCCACGTCTCGAAATTCGATGAAACTCACAAAATCCGATAACCCATTCAATTACGAGTTCACCCATACCAATTTTATCAAATTCTGATATCGGATTGACCTTCAAATCTTCATTTTACATTTTTGGAGGATTTTACAAAAAATCTGATTTTTCTTCCATAAATTCACGGATTCATGATGTAAATGAGTATGTAATCACGAAATATAATCAATATGGGATAAGGAACACTTACCGCAATGTTTACACGTGAAAATCACCAAAATATTGTCCAAACCGAGCTCCTTAATTATTTTTATGTCAAAAATGGCCAAAATATCCATTTATAGAGCCTCTGGTGTTTTCGAGCGTCACAGGTAGCGTGGGGCGCTGCCTGTGGCGCTATTTCCAGTACCCTTAAACATCCCAGTGCCAGGGCTAGCGCCTCACGCTACCCTGGGCGCTCGCGGCGACGGGAAATCTTTTCTGATACGGGAATGGGCATAACTCTCTCATACGATGTTCGAATTCGACGATTCTTTTTGCTATGGCTTCATAATTTCAATACGGATCTAATCTTTCAATAAAAACTGAATTTGGAGCTTGTTTGCTTAATGTGATACTACATAAACACGAAGAAGCGACGTCGAAATATCCTAAGTTCGATGCCGAAACATAACAAATCAATCCGGAATGACTTCAAATTTTACACACAAGTCATAATTTACTTAATGGAGCTATTCCCATATCCGAAATCGAAATACGACCTCGTTATAAAAAATTCACCCTTCGGTCGGACTTTTTCAAAATCTGATATTTTCCAACTTTCGCCAAAATATGTCGAATTGTCCTACGGACTTTCCAATCCAAATCCGAACATACGCCTATGTCCGAAATCATCATACGAAGCTATTGCCATCCTCGAAATCCTATTCCCGGTTCATTTGCTCAAAAGTCAACTTTCCAGTGAACTCTTTCCATTTAAGCTTCTATATAAGAATTGCTCGTTTAATTAAATTCCGAATCTTCAGTAAATCAAACTCGACCACACCCACGGGTCATAATACATATTGCGAAAACTGTTCGAGACCTTAAGCCACTGAACGTGGCGTTAATTGTTAAAACGACAAGTCGAGTCGTTACAATTATGGGGGTTGTTCAACAACTTACGGTACAAATACTTCAACAAGGGAGCTTTCAGTATACAACAGGTGCAAAAAATAGGACTCTCTCGACGTCTAACGATGGGCAGAACAAAAAACACCAAATTGCTATACATAGCATCAGCACTATTATTGGACTGGTACATCAACATATTATGGGACTGTTACAGCAACATATGGAAAGGAACTGCTTGGCTTGTTCAGGGATGTATTTGTACTTAGCTATCTTATGGCTTATGGAAATACAATTGGGCTTAGCTATTTGGTTGATGGAAATTAGCCACTATAAACTATGTCTCACGCAAAGGAAGTTCATAATTATGTGCTAAACACCAACTATGAAGCTGGAATTTCTTCTCTTCAGCCCCAAAGTGAAAATATCCAAACTGCAATGCTTTACGACTTGTGGATTTATACATAACTATTTCTTTGGATTGCAAAATATGGCGCCTGGTGAGAGATTTGTTGGTGCTACATGAATGGTTTGCAATTAGTGTGTCAATTCGTTGTCGTCAGCAACAATTGGATGTTTCAATTTATCATTATGCTATTGTTACATTGTATTTGGTAGCAGTGGCCACTAGCTTTCTTTATTTTATTATTTTCTTTTAGTTGGACAGTGTGTAACTTTAGCCCGGTTTGGGACTTTTTATATATAACATCTACTAGGTGAATAATCTAGCAGTATATTTGCTTAAACAAAATATACCTACATTATACATTAACACTCAAAAAGTATAAAACTCAATAATCAAGCTAAGATGAGCATATTCAATATCAAATGTAACTAAAAAGCAGTAAAACTGCGAGTAAATTAATATCGAAACATATGAAAATATGCCCAACATCACCACCCCACACTTAAACTTTTGTTCGTCCTCGAACAAACCATAACTATAGTAGACGCAAAAATATAAAGCTCCTCACATTAAAAGTACATTACACCTATGACCATAGTTGATAGCAACAATTGAACTTTAGCATATGCAATCCCATACACTTTTCTTTACTTATGCCATACTTCAAAAATATTCAAAACACAAACAACATGTTCATAACAATCTTAGCCTCAAAAACTGACTCAACGTCACAATGCACTCATGCCTTGAACACCCAACATCATAGAGAAGTCTATTAAAGTTACCTATCCCTTGTGAAATCATGTGCCCTTACAACAAGATCAAGAGAATAAATTGAATCCATATATTCAAATCAAATGCTCAAATGTATTTTAAGAACTCACATATATCAAATAAAATCGCTCACTCTCACAAAGAAGTCACATGCATACAATTGGTACCATAGGCTTGCCCTTAATTTAAATCTCTACTAATATAGGATCACTCGATCTAAAATAAATTAGAACTTTTTCATGGTTGTAATATGGGCTAAAGGACGGGTAAGATATATTTAGGAATAGTGGCTCACCCTCCTAAGTACTTTAACACCACATAATCACCTTAATCGCATTTTCTTCAACACCGCTTCAATATCACAAACAATATCTTCCCAAAAAACGTTCCCTTCTACTTTAAGTACGACTTTAATTCATATTCACTAGCAATAACAAGACAACAATTTACTCATCTATATTTTTCCTTCTTTTTTTACAATTAAAGTGATTCACTGAAAATTCACCCCACACTTAGTCCCTTCTTACTTCTTTAAGTTCTCATTTTACAATTAAAGTGATTTAAGAGGTAAAAAGATCAAAATAAAGTCAATTAAGAACAAAAAGGGTATAGGCTTGTAATGTGGGTGCCAAATAAAATCTATAGGCTCAAAGGGGTTAATTAGAAATAATTTTTATTTATTGTAATCAATAAGCTCAAAAATAACAAAGAAAGCCTAAAATCATTGTTCAAACCGAGCATCACCTAAAATTTCTCTTCAACTCACATACCGGGCAAGTTCTAGACACAAGAAGAATACGTGGACTACATAAAAATTTTACTTCACACATGGCACATGATTCATTAAGGACGGTCCCATTTCGATTCTCAAACAATGCAAGTATTCATGGAGCCGCAAGATATTAAGCATTAAACTTAAAGTGAACAATAGTCAAATAAATGAGACGTAGGCGTCACAATACACGTAATCCAATATATAAAGGCATCATGCTCAATTTCAAACACATAGGGAAGATTTACACATGCCAAAGCCTAAATATGCTACTACCCAACAAGTCAAAGGCACCTAGGTTCATCATTTATTCCCTCTAAAAATTAAAAATAAAACTACTATCCGATTAAAACTACATCCCATGGAAAAGAACCGATGCAGAAAGAAAAACCACAGGGGATTATTTCTACAACTCAATGACATATTTTTGAATTTTTCTATTTTGCAATTTTTTTGCTTATACTTTAATCCCTTAAGAAAATGGTCTAGTAGATCCATCGTCGGAAAAAAGTGAAATTATTTTTCGATTTTTCTATTTTATTTTTATATTTTTTAATAAAGATACTAAAAGTACTACAACTATACTACATCATTAATTCTACTAACTATGCTATTAAAAAATAAGATGCTAGCTAACAATAAAAGATAAGAAACTAACAATATTCTAATATAATGTTATACAAAGAACATAGAATTTTTCACCCCACACTTAAATAAGTGCAGTGTCCCCAATGTACAAATAAAGTAAAAATAATAAGGGTGGACAAGAAACTCCATGAAAGACCAAAGGGCGAAGTAGTAGTAGCTCAAGGGGTAGTAAGTCTTCTCCCAAGGACAGTACTTTGTGCGAGTATCTCACCCTAGTTCCAACCACTTGGTTCGCTTTTGCACCTTCCAATGACTTTTCTTTCTATGCTCATAATCCTACAAAATAAAATAACACAAAAAAGATAATAGAAAAATAAAAAAAACAAAACAAAAACAGTAAAGCTGGGTTGCCTCCCAACAAGCGCCTAATTTAAATTCGCGACACAATGTGAACCATTTTTTGCCTCCACCTTGAAATTATAAATTGTACTCCTAACATGAAATCCAGTCTGTGGCCATGCTCCTTTGGTGGGGCTACAAAGTCAACCAGGCCAAGTAATAATTTTTTCACTCTACACTTCTTGGCCTTTAGATGGGGAATATAATTTTTTCTCTCTAGCATGACAAATCCAGGTACGGCCTTTTGATCACAGAAGCGGACCCAGGTGTTTTAAGTCAAGTCCATAAGTGCGATAGAAATTCCGTAGGTGCGGTGTTACATGTGCGAGATCATTGGGCAGGAAAGGGGAAATTACGAAGGTTTGATCTCATTTTCCCTTTGGGACTTTGAGAGCTCGAATTGAGGCAATAATTTGAAGGATTTTCAGAGGAAACCATTGGGTAATGATTCTTAACTCCTTTTTGGTTAAATTCCACTAATATATCATTAATTTCTTCATTTAATTAAGGATTTGGGTCGAGAACTTTGGGGAAGAAGTTGGAAAGTTATTCAACTGAATTTTGAGATTTTGATTGAGATTTTGATATCGGATTTGAGTAATTTTTGTATGGGTGAACTCGTGGTTGAATCGGTATTCGTATTTCGTGACTTTTACCTGATTCCGATACGTAGACCCGGGTCGACTTTTTGGGGCAACTTTTCGTTTCTTTGTTAAATTCGTAGATTTATTATTTAAATTAGTTCCTCGTAGTCGTATTCATGATATGTAGTTGCTTTTGGTTATATTTGGGCCATTCAAAGTTGAAAAATCGAAGGAAAGTCATCCTTATAGATTGATTGAGCGAGATTTGAGGTAAGTGACTTGTCTAACCTTGTGTGGGGGAAATTCCATTAGGATTTGGTACTGTTGTAAAAATTTATGATATGTGAGCGCCGTGTGCGCGAGGTGACGAGTGCGTACACAGGCTGATTATGGAAAATGTGGCTCTTGCTGATTTGTCATCTTTTAAAATGCATTAACTGAGTTGAATTAACATATGTAGTGATCATGTTTTGTCTAGCATCGCATGTCTACGTGCCTTAACTCGTACTTGCAATTTGTGCAACATGCTTAGTTGAATTACCTTCTTTCCTTGATTTGAATTAAATCTTTAACTGTAAGATTCTTGCTAAAAATATGTGTTTTTCTTCGATTAGCTGTTGCATATTTACTTTGGGACTATGAAGCGGTTCCTTGGGAGACCCCCCTCCACTGCATATATACTTTGGGACTACGAGGTGTTTAGTCGGGAGATCCTCCTGTACTGCATATTTACTTTGGGACTACGAGACTGTTCCTCGGGAGATCCCTCTGTACGTCATATTTACTTTGGGACTACGAGGTGGTTCCTCGGGAGGTCCCCCTGTACTGCATCTTTACATTTGGGACTACGAGGCGGTACCTCAGGAGTTCCCCTACTGTGTACCTCTATTTATTGTGCTGATATTTTCTGAAACTTCTTATTGTTTAAATTCTTAGTCATTTCAAAATATTATTATATCTTCTTCCTTATTTTTCTTTTAAACTAGTAGAGCGCTAACCTGACCTCGTTACTACTCTACCGAGGTTTGGCTTGGCACTTACTGGGTACCATTGTGGCGTACTCATACTACACTCTGCGGAACATTTTTGCAGATCCAGGTTCTTCCCACCAGACCGGATACCAGTGAGTTGTACAACACGTGGAGACTTCAAGGTGTATCTAGCAGCGCGCGTAGACCTCGGATTCCCCCTCTATCCTTACTATGTTGTTTTCCTTATTTTTCGTTAGATTTTAATGTATAGAGACACTTGGTAATTGCTCTTAGAAGCTTGTGACTTATTTCTACTGGAATTTGGGAGATGTATTGATTTTGAACCACAGTTTAAATTATATTACATGTTGAGATTTGAGGTTCAGTTTTATTATTCAGTTATTCCGCAAATTGTTAAGCTTACCTAGTCTTAGAAACTAGGTCTCTTCACGACATCCTACGAAGAGAAATTGGGTGTTGTGACATCCCGCCTCCAAACCAATATGAAAAATCAAGGAAGCAAAATAAATATCCGAATAATAATAATAATGAATAACCACAACCCTAGAATGTGAAATTTACCTCCACATAGACATGGTAGCCAAACAAAAAATCATACAAAGAAACTTAAAAATTACTAAGTTTGGTAAAAGAAAAGATGAAACCCGGCCTCCACAGTGGCTCTATGCTTTCCCTTCGTCCAAAAATACTCTCAAAAAGGTTCTCTCCTTAAAAATAAGTTTAGTACCCCTCTTATATGAGTTGAGGGTGTATAGGGCCAAAATAACTTTAGCTCGAGCGAACTAGGAAAAGTCCCGCCCCATCGTCCAGGGCAGCACCTCGCGCTGGCCTGACGCGCAAACCAGAAACGTTTGCCTTCAAATTCCTTGTGCCGCCTGAATTCCTTTCTGTTTCGCTGCTTCAATTCATTTCTTGCCTAACTTTTCAACTCGTTCATTTGCTTTTCACTTCTTTCCATGTTGCTTTGCATCCTCTCCCAAGTAGTGCTTTCATCTTTCTTTCTTTATTTTGTTTCATGTAGTCTTTAACCCATTAAAAGAAAATATTTTCAATTCCAATAAGTAGAACACAATGAACTCCTTTGAATGCTTAATATAAATATTTCTACCATTTTAACTCTCAAATTCATCTTCAATATATCTACATTATACAATAACACACAAAAAGTATAAAACTCAATAATCAAGCTAAGATGAGCATATTCAATATCAAATATAATTAAAAAGCAGTAAAATAGCGGGTAAATTCATATCGAAAACTTGTTGCGGCCAAACACACACCCAAGTATACGCGGTCGTCAAGTAAAAAAGTGACTAAAAGTCGGATGTCGAACCCACAAAGACTTGTGATTAACTATTAACTAAATTAGACTATCCTAATTATAAAAATAAGAACTAAACCTAGAAGTATTTGATGCTAAACTAATTAAAATAAAAAGAAAACAAATAATGAACTCTCAACAAATGAAGAATATATTTTTATGTATCAATGTAATGAAAACAATATAGGATTATGGGCAATCTAACATTCCTATTGTATTATTCAATTGAATTGACTAACTAATTTATCTAGCTTATTGGTTGACAATGTTATTATTGCTCATAAGAATCTGTCGAGTTCTTATTCGTCTATTCAAGTTAACCTAATGCCTATATGTCTATGGAGTTAAGACTAACAAGAACTCATTTATAATTCCTGTAAATCAACCAAGCAAGGCAATTAGGTATATGTCTATCCTAACTGTGAATCTGTTCCTCGGTGCCCAGGTTCAAGAACCTATTCTACTCAATCCTATGTGCAATCTAGAATTCCCACTTTCGAGTACAATTCTAGATTCGTAGATAGTATTCAATTGGTGATCACGCAATCAAATAATTAAGCGCAAGATTGAATAAACAAACCAATATGATAAATCAAGGAAGCAAAATAAATATCCGAATAACAATAGTCATGAAGAACCACAACCCTAGAACGTGAAATTTAGTTCCACATAGACATGGTAGCCAAACAACAAATCATACAAAGAAACTTAAAAATTACTAAATTTGATGGAAGAAAAGATGAAATCCGGCCTCCACGGCGGCTTTGTGCTTTCCCTTCGTCCCAAATTATTCTCAAAAACGTCCTCTCATTCAAAGAGTTAGGTCCCCTCTTATATGAGTTGAGGAAGTATAGGGCCGAAATAATCTTGTCCCGAGCGTACTAGAAAATGTCCCGCCTTCAGCGTCCAGGGCAGTGCCTCACGCTGGCCCTGACGCACAAACCAGAAATGTTTGCCTTCAAATTACTTGTGCCGCCTCACTTCCTTTCTGTTTCGCTGACTCAATCATTCCTTGCCTTACTTTTCAACTCGTTCATTTGCTTTTCACTTCTTTCCACGTTGCTTTGCATCCTCTCCCAGGTAGTGTTTTCATCTTTCTTTCTTTATTTTGTTTCATGTAGTCTTTAATCCATTAAAAAAAAATATTTTCAATTCCAATAAGTAGAACACAATGAACTCCTTTGAATGCTTAATATAAATATTGCTTCTCCAGCTTCGCCATTTTAACTCTCAAATTCATCTTCAATATACCTACATTATACATTAACACTCAAAAAGTGTAAAACTTAATAATCAAGCTAAGATGAGCATATTCATTATCAAATATAACTAAAAATCAATAAAACTGCGAGTAAATTAATATCGAAACATATGAAACTATGCCCAACATCAATGTGCTACCACTTCCGCTCCGGTATCGCAAACTTTATAGTCAACTCACCTATTTTTTTATGTTGGTACTTCACCTGTTGACAATTCAGGCATTGGGAGACATGTTCAACAATATCTTTCTTCAACTTCCGCCACTAATAATACTATTTAAAGTTACGGTACATCTTCGTGACTCCTGGGTGAATGGAATACCATGAACTATGAGCCTCCTCAAGGATCAACTCTTTCAATCCATCAATATTCGGAACAAAAATACAACCTTGAAGCCGCATAACACCATTATCCCCAATTACAACCTCCTTAGAACCACCCCGCTGCACTGTGTCCTCAACACTGACAAGTGAGGATCGTCAAACTGGCGAGCCTTGATGCTCTTCAACAAAGATGACTGCACCACCACACAAGCAAGAACCCTGATATGCTCCAAAACATCCAACCTCATGAACTTGTTATCCAAATCCTGAACATCTATGGCTGATGGCTTCTCCATTCCCAGTATAAATGCAAAGCTACCCAAGCTCTCCACCTTCATACTCAAGGCATCAGCCACCACACTGGCCTTCCCCGGATTGGGTAGTATAGTGACATCATAGTCTTTCGATAACTCTGACAATCTTCGCTTCCTATATTTAAGATCCTTTTACGTTAATAGATGTTGGAGACTCAGATGATTGGTGCATAATGGTTGCTAATTCCAAATAATACACGTTACAGTTCTTCTCATGGACCTTCAATTGATGTGATGCACTGATGGTAGGCTATAATTGCATATTTTAGTCTCTTATTGAACTCTAATTCAATGCGCTTTACTTGTGTTTGAGCATTAATAGGTAGTGATTTTTACTTATTGTGTGTTTTATGCCTTGTAGGAGTGATTTCGAGTTATGTGGATGTTGTGAAATAAATTCGAGTGATTTGGAGTTTTGAAGTCTGAGTAAATGCCCAAGAGATAAAGTCGGGATCGTGTTTGGTCTGTATTATGAGAAATCCCCACTGTCGCGGCGCGTGGGCTGCCGCGCTTGTACAATTTCATGCTGCCTATCAAAACTAGCTCTTTGGGTTTCCCCACTAATTCCCCACATGGCGCATCGCCTCATGCGGCGCGCATGTGCAATAATTACAGAGTAAATGTTCTATTTTGGCGAGGAAAAGGTGATTTCGTCTGGGCTCGACCCTACTTGGTATAAATACAAGGAAAAAATATTATTTTCTAGACTTTTGACACATATTCTACCTAAGGAGGCTAAGGAGGAGAGGGAATAACACGAGCGCAAGGATTTCATCATTCCGTCCTCACTCAAGGCCCGAGTTTTTATTGAATTTATGTTTTACTATATATTAAATTTATTTGTGATGAATTTCTCCATATCTTTGGAGTAGTTCTCTTTAGGGTTTAATGGATTTGATGTGTTGATGATTGTTTGAGGATTATAACTCTAGTTTTATGTATTGTAGCATTTTTGGATGATTTAATTGTTGCATCTATATTCACTTGTTCATGTAATCGAAAAAGACATAACTTGTGATATCTTTGCATTATATTGTCGGTTGAGTTCATTAATTCTTCTAAGTAATCGAAGGAGGCTAGTTGAATCATAGATTAAACCTAGTTAGGAGAATAATCGAAAGAGGGTTTTCTAAAGACCAACCCACTACACATTCTTGCATATCTTCACGTGCTTAAATTGGTTCATCTTGTGTGGTTAAGACTTAATCGAGAGAGGAGTTTTTCCTGAATGTTTGAACTAATAATTGAGTGAATTCAAGAGAGTCACTTGAACATTAGAAAAGAATTATCTAGAGTTAGATCCTAAAAAATTATTTTGCGCCTATCCTATCAACCCCTATTTTCTTCCACTGATAACTTCCTTACTTTCCTTTGTTTCGATTGTCATTAGTCAATAGCTTTAGATCTTAGTTAATTTTAGTTAGAAATCATATAATTCTCAATTGTTATCATCTTGGATAGCAATCAAGCTAAAACCTATGAGAATATTGTTCAAATCCAATCCTCGAGGATACGATATTATAATATACTATATTTTATTAGCGAGCATAATTTAAGTGTGTGTTCCGAACACGTCAAATTTTGGCGTCGTTGCCGCGGATTGGCAATCAAAAATGTTTGAAATAGTTTCTAGTGCTAATTCATGAATTGTTTTTCTTTTTATTTTATTATATTTTTCTCTTTTTACGTTTGGCGTTCTTTGAGTATGCGCAGGTTACATGGTCAGAGTGGTGCATGACTAGAACTTCTGCGAAGGAAATGCTACCATAAGAACTAGAAATTGAAACACAATTGCGAAAGCTGAGGAAGGAAAAAAATCTCACCGATACATCAGAAAAGGTTGGGCAATCCTCAACCAAAGAACTCATGGCTGGAAATGGTGTAGAAAATGTAGATTTGGATGCGAGAGAAGCTGGCCAACGAAGAGAACAAGCTGCATTGGATGCTAAAGAAGTAGCTATTAGAGATGCACAGATTCCGATTATGCTAGACCGATCTACAATCAAGGTTTATCAAGTGTTAGACCACCTCCAAATGCAGCGAACAATTTCGAGTTGATGCAAGGGTTGCTTCAAACCCTTCAGAATTGTTGTGTCTTCGGAGGGAAGCCAAACGAAGATCCAAACATACATCTAATGGACTTCGAGGAGATTATGAACACATTTTAATATAATGGTTTGTCAAAAGAGGTAGTGTATTTAAGGGCATTCCCCTTTTTTTCTTAAAGATGATACAAAGCAGTGGATTCGGAGCTTGTCCACGGGATCAATTAGAACTTCGGAGGAGATGATGAGAAAATTCCTTGAAAAATATTTCTCCTCAACTAAAACGGGCAAGTTTAGCCGAGAAATCCATAACTTCCGCCATAAAGATACTGAAACTATTTTTTGAAGCATGGGAGAGGTTTAAGGAGATTGTTCGAAAGTGTCAACATAGCGGAATTGAACTCTGGACGCAACTCCATAGGAGATAGTCAAAATTCAAAGTTTGGTCTGTACTCTGAGAAATGCCCACTGCCGCGGCGCGTGGGGCACCGCACTTGTACAATTTCTTGTTGCCTGTCAGAACTAGCTCTCTGGATTTCTCCACTAATACCCCGCATGGAGCGTCTCCCCATGCGGAGCGCCTGTGCAATCTTTGCAACGTAATTGTCCTATTTCGGCTAAGAAAAGGTGATTTCGTCTGGGCCCGACACTATTTGGTATAAATACATGGAAAAACATTTTTTTCTGTACTTTTGACACATATTCGACCTAAGGAGGTTAAGGAGCAGTGGGAAGAATACGAGCACAAGTATTTCATCATTCCATCCTCACTCAAGACCCGAGCTTGGATTGAATTTATATTTTCCTATACTTTAACTTTATTTGTGATGAATTTCTCCATATCTTTGGAATAATCCTCTTTATGGAATTTCTCCACTTTAGTTAGGAGAATAATCGAAAGAGGCTTTCCTAAAGACCAATCCACTATGCATTCTTTCTTATCTTCACGTGCTTAAATTGGTTCATCTTGTGAGGTTAAGACTTAATCGAGAGAGGAGTTTTCGATGAACGTTTGAACTAAAAATTGAGTAAATTCGAGAGAATCACTTGAACATTAGAAGTGAATTATCTATAGTTAGATCCTAAATAATTATCTTGCGACTATCCTATCAATTCCTATTTTCTGCCACTGATAACTTTCTTGCTTACATTTTTTTCCATTGTCATTAGTCAATTGCTTTAGATCTTAGTTTATTTTAGTTAGAAATCTTATAATTCTCAATTTTGATCATCTTGAATAGCAATGAAGCTAAAAACTATGAGAATACTATTCAAATCTAATCCATGTGGATACGATATTATACTATACTATGTTTGTTTAGCGAGCATAATTTAAGTGTGTGTTCCGAGCATGTTAAATTTTGGCGCCATTGCCGGGGATTGACAATCAACAGTGTTTGAAATATTTTTTTTGGCAAGTTATGCTACTATACATGTTGCCTAGTAGTTATTATATTATTAATAATAAAAAAAAAAATACAACGGAAGAGTGCAAGTAAAGAGGGCAAAAGCGACCGTTGTGTTGCCACTATGCCTTGGCTATATAATCATCCCTCTGCGCCTACATTTCCTTATGTGCAGCTTCGGCAGTTGGCATCGTCTCACGGGAGAGAATGAACTCATAGCCATTTAGATAATTTCCAAAGGAATTGGACATAAGCAAAAACATACTGCGCAAGACCTTACCTTAAAATTCCTACTGAGACATTAACAACCTCATCTACAAACAAGAATGTAAAAAATAAGAATTTGAGCGAACTAAGTAGCCTATGATCATCATAGAGTTTATAACATACTCTATAATGAAATTACACATGATTATGCTAATAAAATGTAAAATAGAATGATGTAGATATAAGAGTCTTGTCCTTTGTTCTCTAATCTTGTGAACTCTTTAAGTTGTAGAACCTTGTCTTCATCATCAACCCTCTTCAGAATGTCTTCAAACAAAATCATTTCTTCTTAGATCGATTCGACTTACTAGACCTTGTGGATGTGGTAGGGGCAGCCACCTTTTATTTTGCAACCCTTACCGGGAATCGCCTAATGGAAGTATCTTATTTTACCTTACCATCCCAACTATGTTGTCTCTCATGTGTCTTGTTATTGCTTTTGTTGGAACGACTTCTAAAATGTCTAGGAGAAATATCCCCTTCCATAGCTACATTGGCAAATGATGCAGCAAGTAATTCTTCCTCTTCCCATTCTTTATAGAAATCAAGCGCCATATTAATTCCAAAAGCTTTTGTAGTTTCCAATCCAGGAACCAATGCTCCTTGGTCATGCCTCGGATTATCAAGCACTCTCAATGTGTCTATGTCATGAGAAACAAGAGCATGGAGGATATTGGTAGGTGTCCAATTGTATTTTGCATCCATTGCATTTGTACTTCCAGTTGATACTACCTCGTGCATCGACGAAATTTCTACCTCCTTCGAAGCTGCTATATTATTTTTCTGCTCGGAAGGTACAAAAACAAAAACATTTGGACTAAAACTTTTTTTATTTGGAACACTATCCATTGAATTAGAAACATGTTCCGTTTTCTTTGGCACACTGCCTCGTCCTTTGATGGAGGAGTTGCTGAAAGGTTGGTTGCCTCATCGTCACTAACATCTTTAATTCTATCTGCATAGTATTCTTCCTCCTCTTCAACATGCTCTACCCAAGTCATGCATTTAACAAGAATTGCACTAGTCGCACCTTGTTGATCCTTAGAGCTGGTCTTCTCACTTGTGGAATTTGATTGTGAAAATGATGTCGTACCTTTCTCCACATGTTGATTGTTTCCTATAGATATCAATTGCTACCCCGAATCACCTTATTTCTCACCAAGAGACTCCATTTATTGTGAAGGAACCTCATGAACCGAGGTATTCAAAGTAACCAATGGAGCCTTGATGTTTGGAGTGGTATGCATATACATAGCTGCCTGGGATTTCTTGATCATTTTAGCTAATTCTGGACTAGAGAATTGCATTGTTGGTGTGGCTTCAGTAGCTACCACTGCCTTGATATCACCAACTGGAACAATGCCTTTTGCCACATCCATTTGAAAAAAAGAAATGTTCACGAGTTGCTGGTTTTTGAACTGCGTGGAAAGCTCTCTTGCCTATATTTTGAACTTGCAGTGACCACATTCTGCTACACAATCTCCACAACATCTTCCTGCACATTCTTCAATGTTTCAAACGTGTTTGAGCATCTGATTTTCTTCAAATCATCACATCGTTCAACTGCTGAACTTGCTGTAATAATCGGATTTCTATTCTCTTGTGTTTTTGCAGTGCTAGGTGGTGTATGAGCTTGATTAACTACTGCCCAATCTAGACTTTTAACTTGTTGCATAGGTTGGGACCTTGATGCTACCATATCAGCTGCATTAAAGTTAGCTTCAACATGCCTGCATTGATATCGATTTACTGCTTGTTTCTGCTCAATCTGCTGCACCTTATCTTTGTTTGAAGATCTTTTTTTACTAGACACCATTGTCCAATCTTGAGTCTTCTTTTCATCTACACCTTCCTTCAATGCACCAGTAGTTTTTACCTGCAAGGTAGCTATGTGTGCACCAACAATAACTTGATAATCTACAGGTCTTTCAACTTATTCAATCCCTACAATAGCACGATGATCCACCCCAATGTCCTCCTCCTGCACAGTTGATGATAACTGCGTCTGAATACCAGTCTGTTCATTAACATCAAGTTGTTATGCACCCCAACCGTTCTGCTAATTATTAGCATGATCACCCACTCCATCCAAAGTAGAACCAATTTCATACAAATCGAGGTTTCGAGGTTTTAGGTTGAACAATGCGTTGGCGAGTAAAGAAAAATTTTGGGTAGAAAAATACATTTTTGTGCCCCACTGTGCGGCCGCAGAATCACTCTACAGACCGCATAATGGCCGCAGAGTGAAGCAGGTGAGGCGAGTTTGGCGATCAGGTTTGTGGCGCATTATGCGACCGCACAATAGTTCTGTGGTGCATTATGCGATCGCAGAATAGGTCTGTGGGCTGCATAATGACCGCAAACCGAGTCAGTTTTGCCTAGTTCCGGAGGACAATTATGTTGCATATTCTGCGGACTGCATAAGCATTGTGCGGTAGCATATGCGACCGTAGATCCTATTCCGGAGCTTCATTTTTGCGTTTTTAAAATGCGACCCTACTTAGATTAAATAGATGCAATGGACCATATTTGAGCTAAAACCTGATATTTTGTTAGTAAGAGAGTGCCATAGAGTGGGAGAGTGATCTTTTGACAAATTGTCCTTCAATTCTTACTCAAATCTTTGAATATTAACAAGGAAAACTAACTAGGTATTTATCCTAGAGGTAATATTCTACACTGTAGCCCTTAATTTCGAAATTTATCTAAAAATGGGTAATTGGCAAGATAATTCTTGGGTATGGGAGTTGTTTATTTTGCATGCATGTGTTATCAAAGTGTATAGGAAGATTGTGAGCTAAGAATGGGTTGTGGGATGATGGTGTCCTCCATAAAAGGACCTTGAAACCTTAATGCACACCTAGTGTTTTATAAAATGCTCAAATAATTGAAGTTTCTAAGAATTCCAGAATATTTTGGAGTGTAAGGAAGCTCAATTGAGGTATGTTGGCTAAACTCTTCTTTAAGAATTGGAACCCCCAAAATCCTTATAAGTTCCAATATATTTATTACAAATCGAGCATTCCGAATAAGGTTTGTGACAAAGATATATGTTCAATTAGTGTTTCAAATGCTCTTATCATATTGTATTATAAATTGAGGATGTGTTCCAAACCATGGATTGTGTATCTACATGTTATGATTCCAAGTCGTGATTTATGTGGAAATTATTATGCCAAATTATGTAGAGATTGTGATTGGGATTACACCTCCACCCGCATACATTGGGATGAGGCGGTAATGCCGCTTTGTGTATGATTTTGTTATTGTTGTTGCACCACCACACACACACACACACACACACACACACACATATATATATATATATATATATATATATATATATATATATATATATATATATATATATATATATATATATATATATATATATATATTAGGGGTGAGGCGTCATGGCCGCTTTGTGTGGGTATTGGTATCGTTGATGCATTTTCACCCGCATATATATTGGGGTGAGGCGGCATGGCCGCTTTGTGTAGGCTTTTGGTACTGTGGTTATACCTCCACACGCATACATTGGGGTGAGGCGGCAGGGCCGGTTGAGTAGAGTTTTGGTATTGTGCTTACACCTCTACTTGTATATATTGGGGGTGATGCAGCGGGGCCGCTCTATGTGAAAATGGTTACAGAGGATATCATCCTAAATTCTATAAAATGTAAATGAAAGCTCTTGTAATCTTACTTTGGTTTAAACTTCTATCTATGCTATTCTATTGTCTCCCTGGTTCATCATATTAATATTGTATTTCTGAGTTCTTACATTGGTGTTTGGTTTATATACTAGTACTATTGGACATGTACTAACGTCCCTTTTGTCGGAGGTGGTGCATCTTTAATGGTTGTAGGTCGTTCCACAGTGGAGGATTTTGACCAATGATATTGGTGCTCATTCTTCCCAGCTGACTTGGTGAGCCCCATCTCATTCCGAGGTTGTGCATCTTTTGTTTTGTATCTGTTATCGTATTTTGAGGTATAGCCGGAACCTTAATGCCGACACTATCATTGTACTCTTTGGTATTTTTATTGGCTTTGTAGACTTAGTGTGGGTTGTATGTGGGTGTTGGGAATGTTAAACAAGTTGTGTTATGATTAAATCAGTCGTTCCACTTTGAACAATTAAGGTGTGTGTGTGTTTTGAGACTTATTAAATGAGGTAACTAATAGTAATGAATTGGTATTGTAGACATGATCAACTTATTGTCTAATTAACAAAATTATGTATTTTCTTTATTCATGAATGAGTTTGGGTAGAAAGAAATCTAATAGGCTTGCTCGGCTGGGTTCCCTCGGTTGATCGCCAGTCGCTCTCCCCGAGTTTGGGGCGTGACTAACTTGGTATCAGAGCCTAAGGTTTTAAAGTGTCCTAGGATGTCTCGAACCGTGTCTAGTAGAGTCCTTCTTATCGGTGTTTTGTCGACCACATCTATAATTAGGATGCTACTGGGGCATTTAGGAGTAATACCCCTTTTCACGTTCTTGATCGTGCGATAAAGCTGATTGTAAGATTGTTCCTCATTTAACTCGTGCGATTCTCTAATTTTCAATACATAGCACTTAAGAAGAAGGCTCTGCCAAAGAGCCAATGTCACCCAGGTGTGGCAGTTGGTCCTATATTTGATGATGCAGGTGAGCACCCGAGGGGTGAGGATATTCCCCCAGTTACTACGCTGCCTGATTCTACCATAGCTGATAAGACCTCACCTGTTCCTACACCTACTGAGGATGCAGCGTTTCATCAAACAGATATTCCAGTTCCACCTCCAGCTCCAGCTTCCGATTTTGGTGTTTCTGATGTTAATCTTATGGGAGCCATATAGATGTTGGCATAGATAGTGGCTTCTGAGGCCCAGAGATCGAGTGTTGGGCCAACTTCTTCCAGTCAGCATGGGGAATATTGTAGTTCTAGGGTGAATAAGTTTCTTCAGTTAGATCCCATAGTATTTACGGGTACTGTTCCCGAGGAGGACCCCCGGAACTTCATTGATGAGATGCACAAGACTCTCCGGGTTATGCATGCTACAGAGATGGAGGGAGTGAAGAGGGGAGCCCTCCGACAAGGTGGAGTGAGTTAACAGATGCCTTTATGGATCATTTCGTGCCAGCCAAAACTAAGGCATCCCGTGGCGCTGAGTTTGAAAATCTGAAACAGGATAGTAAGAATGTGTTGGAGTACTATATGGAGTTTGCGCGCCTATCCAAGTATGCTATTCACATGTTACCCACTATAGAGGCTAAAGTACGCCGATTTGTACAAAGCCTTAGACCTTTGGTTATTAATGAGGCCTCTACAACTACCTTGAATTCCGATATGAACTATGGTAAGATGGTGGCATTTGCTCAAACCACAGAGACCCGCAAATTGAAGAATAGAATGGAGCGTCAGAGTAGCAGCAAGGCCCGGTCCACTGGTAACTTTGGTGGTTCTTCCGGTGATAGTGGTGTTAGGTCGGCATTCAGGGGAGGGTCATTAGGACCATCTCAATAATTCGCTCAGTCTTCGATGAGTGCACAATCATCTGGACCGACTCAGGGAAATAGGGGACCCCATAAGCAGGGCTGGCCCGACCGAAGGTTTCAGCAGCGGAGGCTCCCATGCCCTAAGTGTGGGAGGATGCACTTTGGGGCATGCTTTATGGACCTACCTATATGCTATGGGTGTGGTGTGAGGGGTTACATTCAGAGGGATTGTTGTTCGTCCCGCCGAAACATGGTCAGAGGTGCGGTGCAACCAGCTAATGTTGCAGCTACTACATATACAACACCTCCAGATCGAGGTGCCCCAGCACCCATAGGGCGTGGTGCATCCAGGGGTGGTGCACTGAATTTGGGAGGACCCAATAGATTTTATTCTATGCGGAGGCGTCGGAATTTAGATGCTTCTCCAGATGTTTTCACAGGTATATTGTCTGTCCAATCCCATGATGTACATGCTCTTATTGATCCCATTTCCACTTTGTCATATGTCACTCATTATGTTGCTATGGAATTTGGGATAGAACCAGAACAACTTCATGAGCCGTTCTCTGTATCTACTCCGTTGGCGAGTCTATTTTGGCCGCACGTTTTTATAGGTATGATGTTGTCACATTGCGTGGTCGGGACACAGTGGCCATTCTTATTGAATTGAGAATGGTCGATTTTGATGTGATAATGGGGATGGATTGGCTATATTCTTGTTCAGCCAAGCTTGATTGTCGAACCAGGATTGTTAGGTTCGAATTTCCAAATGAGCCAGTTATTGAATGGATGGGTGATGATAGGGTGCCGAATGGTAGGTTTATTTCTTACCTTAAGGCCACAAAAATGATCAACAAGGGGTGTATTTACCATTTGGTCCGAGTTACGGCCACCACTAATGAGGCACCTACACTTGATTCTGTGCCTGTTGTGAATGAATTTTAGGGAGTGTTTCCGAATAAACTCCCTGGGATCCCACCAGACAGGGAGATTGATTTTGGTATAGATGTGATGCCAGGCATGCATCCTATATCTATTCCACCCTACAGGATGGCATCGGTAAAATTGAAGGAGCAAAAGGAACAATTTATAGATTTGTTAGAAAAGGGTTTCATTCGATCAAGTGTGTCACCTTGGGGTGCACCTGTTCTCTTTGTAGGACAGGAAGATGGGTCACTACATATGTTTATTGACTACCGGCAGCTCAACAAGGTCACAAAAAAAATTAAATACCCACTACCAAGGATAGATGACTTGTTTGATCAATTGCAATGTGCCAGGTACTTCTCCAAAATTGATTTAAGATTCGGGTATCACCAATTAAAGATCAGGGAGCAGGGTATTCTGAAAATAACTTTTAGGACCCGGTATGGGCATTTTGAATTTTTAGTGATGTCTTTTGTGCTAACAAATGACCCAACAGCCTTCATGGATCTTATAATTCGAGTTTTCAAGCCATTCTTCGACTCTTTTCTGATAGTGTTTATTGACGATAACCTTGTATATTCACGTAATCAAGAGGACCATGCCGATCATCTCAGAGTAGTTCTACAAACCCTATATCAGCACAAGTTATATGCAAAGTTTTAGAAGTGTGATTTTTTGCTTAAATCTGTCACATTCTTAGATTGCGAATGTGAGGAATTGGCCGAAGCCTATAACTCCAACAGAGATTCACAGTTTCTTAGGTTTACCTGGGTATTACAGAAAAAATGTGGAGGGGTTTTCTACCCTTGCCTCTCCGTTGACTAAATTGACTCAGAAGGAAGTTATGTTCCAATGGTCAGATGCTTGGGAAAGGAGCTTCCAGGAGTTGAAAGCAAGATTGACTACGACACCGATGTTGACCCTACCAGAGGCTATAGATGGATTTGTGGTATATTGTGATACTTCAAGAATCGAGGTTGGATGTGTATTAATGCAAGATGGCATGGTTATAGCTTATGCTTCCAAGGAACTCAAGAATCACGAAAAGAACTATCCAACACATAGTATAGAACATGCAGCAATGGTATATGCATTGAAAATTTTGCGTCATTAATTATCTGTGGTCCATGTGGATATATTCACGAACCATAAGAGCCTTTAGTATATTTTCAAGCAGAAGGAATTGAATTTGAGGCAGAGAAGATGGCTTGAGTTACTCAAGGACTACGACATTGATATTCTATATCACCCGGGAAAGGCCAATGTTATAGCGGATGCTCTTAGCTGAAAATCTATGGGTAGTTTAGCACACTTGGAGGCATATCGAAGGCCATTGACCAAGAAAGTTCATCGATTGGCTAGTTTGGGAGTTCGTCTTGTGGACTCTAGTGAAGGAGGGGTGATTGTACAAAATAGGGATAAATCATTACTTGTTGTGGAAGTCAAGGAGAAACAATACAACAATCTATTATTGGCACAACTGAAAAGGGTGATTCATAAACATAAGACCGTGGCCTTTTCTCCTAGCAGGGATGATGGTACACTAAGGTACCAAGGGCGAATATGTGTTCCAAACGTGGATGGTCTATGGGAAAGAATCATGACCGAGGCTCACACTTTTAGGTATTCTGTGCACCCGGACTCTACAAAAATGTATCATGATATCATGGAAGTCTATTGGTGGAATTACATAAATAGGAATGTGGCGTACTTTGTGGCAAGATGTCCGAATTGTCAGCAAGTAAAGGCTGAATACCAACGTCCCAGCACAGAACATAGAAATTTCAATGTGGAAGTGGGAAATTATTAATATGGACTTTGTGGTAGGACTACCGCGCCCTCCGCGCAAGTTTGACTCAATTTGGGTGATTGTGGATCGACAAATGAAATCAGCACACATTTTTCCGGTTAAGGCTATCGACACAACGGAACAATATGTTCAGTTGTATATCAAATAAATAGTCAGGTTGCATGGCAATCCAATTTCCATCATATCTGATCGGGGAGCACAATTCACTACAAAGTTTTGTAAGAAATTTCAGCAAGATTTGGGTACTCAGGTGAATCTTAGTACATCCTTTCACCCGCAGAATGACGGGAAGGCAGAGTGAACTATTCAGACACTTGAGGATATGTTGCGCGCTTATATTCTAAACTTCAAAGGTAGCTAGGATTATCATTTTCCTCTAATAGAATTTGCCTACAAAAATAGTTATCATGCTAGCATTCAGATGGCACTGTTCGAGGCTCTATATGGAAGGAGATGTAGATCTCCCATTGGGTGGTTCGAGATTGGGGAAGCAGAGTTAATAGGGTCAGACCTCGTGCATCAGGCTATGGAAAAAGTTAAGATCATTAAGGAGCGGTTGAAGACTGCTCAGGGTTGTCAGAAGTCGTATTCAGATATTCGTCGTAGGGATTTGGAGTTCAAAGAATATGAATGGGTATTCTTGAAAATTTCCCCCATGAAAGATGTAATGCGATTTGGAAAGAAATGGAAATTGAATAAGAGGTATGTCGGATCGTACAAAATCGTTTAGAGGATCGGTGATGTGGCGTACAAACTTGAGCTACCATCCTAGATGTCATTAGTGTACCTGGTGTTTCACGTGTGTATATTAAAGAAAGTAGTTGGAGACCCGTCACTCATTGTTCCGGTTGAGACTATTGAGGTTATTGAGAAATTGACTTATGAAGAGATTCCAGTTTCTATTATTGATCGGCAAGTCCGAAAGTTGAGAAATAAAAATATTGCATCTATAAAAGCGCTATGGAGAAACCAACAGGTTGAAGAGGCTACTTGGGAGGCTGGGAAAGAAATGAATAAAAAGTATCCTTATTTGTTTGAATAGCCATGTATTTATAATGTTGTGTTCTATGAAAATTCCATGGGTTACCTTCTATGAATTATGTATCATTTGTACAATTGATGTTAAGGGTGTTCCTTTTCTAGAAATATATTTCTTGTGAGGCCACACTTGGTGTTGTTTTGTGCTATGTTACGTTGGTGGATTATGTATATATTGTTACGATGTGTTTCTGGGTTCTCTGGCAGGTGGATAGGCCCAGTTACAAGGGAAACTATGGCAAAAGCTTTGAAAACTTTAAGGAGTTCGTTAAATTTGGGGCTGCTAGTGTGTGGTATGGAAATTGAGTCACATCAGATGCTAATAGTGAACTTTGACCCTCATTCGAGTGCGAATGATCTTAAGTGGGAGAGGATGTAAGGCCCCGTAAAATTCTTCCAAAAAAATGATGTTTCGTGGTGCCGAAATAAGCTTACGTGTTTGGGGATTGTAGACCTCATTTTTGAACTCTCACTGACCTCATTCTACTGCAAAATCCCTCCAGTATCTTCCTGCTCATTGTTCAATGTTTCAAACGTGTTTGAGCATATGATATTCTTCAAATCATCACATCGTTCAACTGCTGCACTTGGTGGAATAATCGGATTTCTATTCCCTTGTGTTTTTGTTGTTCTAGGTGGTGTATGAGCTCGATTAACTACTGCCCAATTTGGACTTTTAACTTGTTGCATAGGTTGGGACATAGATGCTACCATATCAGCTGCATCAATGTTAGCTTCAAGAGACCTACCTTGAGATCAATTTACCACTGTTTGTTCCTTCTCAATCTGTTGCACATTATCATTGTTTGAAGATATATTTTTACTAGCCACCATTGTCCAATCTTGAGTCTTCTTTTCATCAACACCTTCCTTCGATGCACTGTTAGCTTTAGCCTGCAAGCTAGCTGTGTGTGCACTAAAAATAACCCGATAAGCTACATGTCATTCAACTTATTCAATCCCTACAACAACACGATGATCCACCCCAATGTCCTCCTCATGCACAACTGTTGATATCTGCGGCTGAATACCAGTCTGTTCATTAATATCATGTTGTTGTTGCGCCCCAACTATTTTGCTAATAATGTTAGAATGATCACCAACTCCATCAAACGTAGAACCATTTTGTAAGACTGAACCCACAACCTTGTAAAATTTCGCCAAAGATGGACTAGCAGGATCATTAGTAGCTTGCAAATCGTGATAATTAAAGAGGTTTTGGGTTGAACAATGCGCTGGCGAGTAAAGGAAAATCTTGTTCATAAAAATATATTTTTGCGGCCCACTATGCGGCCGCAGAATCACTTTGCTGACTGCATAATGGCCGCATAGTGAAGCAGGTGAGGCGAGTTTGGAGATCAGATATGCGGCGCATTATGCGAACGCAAACCAGTTCTGTGGTACATTATGCGACCGCATAACTGATCCGTGGGCCGCATAATGACTGTAGACCGAGTCACTTTTGCCTAGTTCCGTAGGGCAATTATGAGGCCTATTCTGAGAACCGCAGAAGCACTATGCAGTCGCATATGTGACCGCAAATCTTGTTTCGGAGTTTCATTTTTGATTTTAAAACCCGACCCTACTTAAATGAAATAGATGGCATGGACCATTTTTTATCTAAAACTTGATATTGTGAGAGTGAGAGAGAGCCATAGAGTGGGAGAGTGATCTTTAACAAATTGTCCTTCAATTCTCGCTCAAATTTTTGAAGATTAATAAGGAAAACTCACTAGGTCTTCATCCTAGAGGTAATATTCTACACCCTAGTCCTTAATTCCGAAATTTATAAACAAATGGGTAATTAGTAAGACAATTCTTGGGTATGTGAGTTGTTTATTTTGCATGCATGTGTTATCAAAGGGTATAGGTAGATTGTGAGCTAAAACTGGTAAATAATGGGTTGTAGGATGCTGGAATCCTCCATGAAAGGACCTTAAAACCTTAATGCACACCTAGTGTTTGATAAAATGCTTAAATGAGCTAGAACCATGATCATCTCCCTAATTTTTCTTCAACTTGTTATATTTATAAAATAAATTGAAGTTGCTAAGAATTCTGGAGCATTTTAGAGTTTAAGGAAGCTCAATTGAGGTATGGTGGCTAAACTATTCTTTAAGAATTGGAACCCCCAATATCCTTGTAAGTACCAAGGTATTTATTTCAAATTGAGTATTCCGAATACGTTCTGTGACAAAGATACATGTTCAATTCGTGTTTCAAATGCTCTTATCATATAGTATTATAAATTGAGGATGTGTTCCAAACTATAGATTGCGTATATACATGTTATGATTCCAAGTCATGATTTATATGGATATTATTGTGCCAAATAGTGTAGAGATTATGATTGGGATTACACCTCCACACACATACATTGGGGTGAGGAGGCAATGTCGCTTTGTATATGATTTTGGTATTGTTGTTGCACCACACCCACATATATATATTTGGGTGTGCCTGCATGGCCGCTTTGTGTGGGTATTGGTATCGTTGATGCATTTCCACCAGCATATATATTGGGGCGAGGCAGCATGGCCGCTTTGTGTAGTCTTTTGGTACTGTTGTTATACCTCCACCCGCAGGGACAGTTGAGTAGAGTTTTGGTATTGTGCTTACACCTCCACATGCATACATTGGGGTGAGGCGGCAGGACCGCTCTGTATCAAAATGGTTACAGAGGATCTTATCTTAAATTCTATAAAATGTTAATGACAACTCTTGATAAGCTCGCTTTGCTTTAAACGACTATCTATGCTATTCTATTGTCGCCCTGGTTTATATTATTCATATTGTATCTCCTAGTTCTTAAATTGGTGTTTGGTTTTTATACTAGTACTATTCGACATGTACTAACGTCCCTTTTGCCGAGGGCGCGACATCTTTTATGGATGCAGGTGGTTCCACAGTGAAGGATATTGACCAGTGATAGCGGTTCTCATTCTTCCCGGATGACTTGGTGAGCCCCATCTCATTTTGGGGTTGTGCATCTTTTGTTTTGTATGTGTTATTGTGTTTTGAGGTATAGCTGGAGCATTGTTGTCGGTACTATCATTGTACTCTTTGGTACTTTTAGAGGCTCTGTTGACTTTGTGTGGGTTGTATATGGGTGTTGGGAATGTTAAACAAGTTGTGTTATGATTAAATAACTCGTTCAACTTTGAACCATGAAGGTGTGTGTGTGTGTGTGTTTTGGGACTTATTAAATGAGGTAACTAATGGTAATGAATTGGTATTGTAGACATGATCACCTTATTGTCTAATTAACAAAACTATGTATTCTCTTTATTCATGGATGAGTTTGGGTTAAAGGAAATCTAATAGTATTTCTTGGCCGGGTTCACTCGGATGAGCGTCTGTCACGCTCCCCGAGTTTGGGGCGTGACATGCACCACAGTAGAATCTTGGGTTGCTACTTCAATAGATTGCAAAACCTTGTCATGAGCATCAATCACATTTTTCACTAGAGTCGTGACCACCTGCTTAGCAGCTTCAAACATCATAGTTCCCTTCTCTTTCTCACCAGCTAAACATGCTACTTCCTGCACTAACTAAAGATTTTTCCTCTCCTTCACATTACCAGAAAACTCTACATGATGTTGAACCACATTAAGTTTGTTTGAAGTATCATCTCGTTCAGCAGCAACCTTCAATCCATCAGTAGCTCAATACATCCTTGTAAAAATAGTAGAAGCAGTGATATCCTTCAACCACATATCATCTCCAACTTGCTTTTTGTTGACCTTCTCCACACCTACACCCTCAACCTTTTTCCCAGTTTCAACTTGCCCTGAAGCATCAATAAATTCACCACTGATAACAACATTACCTTCAGGTATTCCAGCATGCCCAGTTACCACAACTGGGCCCGTACAGAACCAGTGTGTCATCATCTTTGTTGGCCAGTGAATTAATTCCCGCATCCACAACATCTACATTAGGCTTATTAGTTACCACACCACTAACAGTACCTTGCATAACCATACCAGTCCTAGATGAAATAGGATTCAAACGAGAGGTATGGTCCTGAGCAGTCACTGGACATGTAGATAAATTTTGCACATCTCTACTTAGTGATCGATCAACTTGAACATCTTCATCTTGTTGTTTTTGTAACAATTTAGCATTCAAGTAATCCCTTGCATCACCTTGTAATTTTTCAATACTAGCTTGTTCATAATTCTCCTCTCCAACTACTACTACCATTATATTCTTCTTTCTAAGTACGCGACATGCAGATTCGACATGTCATTGGTGCTTACAGGCAGTGCAATAACCTAAAAGATTATCGTAGATAACTTCTTAAAAAACCTCAACGAACTTGCCAGATTCATTGTCAACATGCTGTAAGAGAATACGTTGCGGCGGCTTAGCAACTAGTTCAACGATAACTTAACTCTAGCAGTGCTAGGTCTAGATTTCACCTGTGTTGCTTTGTCAATAGCGATTGGCTTTCCAACTGCCGATGCAATAGATAATAAAGACTTTCTAGAAAACAATTTAGGAGATAAATTTGGCAATGAAATCCATGCCACCACCATTGTTGTTTCTTCCTTAGGATTTAAACCAATTGTCCAGGGAAAATGCGATATTGATGTTCTGCTCCATTGTGCGAAAAATAGTTCACTGCTCGTGCTAGAGCAGTAACAAAATATTCATATTGATCAAAACTAATTAACAATTGTTTTGGAGAAAGTTGACCTACCAAACATTGGCCATCAATTCTCAGATCTTTCGGTAGAAAACTTCGCAAGTCTTGTAAATCTGGCCATCGCGGTGACAATTTGACAACTACTACTTGGTGCAGTCTTTCCTCCAAAGCAAAAGCTTGTCTTTCTTCCTTTGTAAATTGTATTGTAAGATCTCCATGGATTATATGAATTGGTTTGAGTGTCAACTTTGATGTCGTTTGGGCAGAATTGTTTGTAATTAGTCGTTTTGCATAAGATTGTTGTTCATTATTGGTAGTATTTTACTCGCTAGGGTTAGGAATAGTCTCTCCCACAACTTGGAGCTGGGGAGAGACAATGGCTGCCATGGGAGGTTAAATCGCCATCCCTAGAGAGAAAATAGAGCGTTACTATAGTTTCAGTAGTGTTTTTTTGTGTTTGAAATAGTTTGTAGTATAAATTCCGGATTTCTTTTTCTTTTTATTTAATTTAATTTTTCTATTTTTGGCGTTTGGTGTTCTTTGACTGTGTGCATGTTACAGGGTCAGAGTGGTGCATGAATAGAACTTCTGCGAATGAAGTACTACCATACGAGCCAGAAATTGAAAAACAACTACGACAGCTGAGGAAGGAAAGAAATCTCACTGAGACATCAGAAAAGGTTGGGCAATCCTCAACCAAAGAACTCATGGCTGGAGACGGTGAAGATAATGAAGTTTTGGCTACAATAGAAGCATCCCACCGAAGAGAACAAGCGGTATGGGGTTCTGAGGAAGCATCCATTAGAGATGAACATATTATCTAAGAAGAAGTGAGGGGTCAGATAATTACTCAAAATCAACCCTTGGCTGCTCACCAGTTCGGAAATATAGCTCATGGGCCTATGAGACCACTTGGTGATTATGCTAGATCGAGATATAATCAAGGTTTATCAAGTATTATACCACCTCCAATTTCATCAAACAATTTCAAGTTGAAGCAATGGTTGCTTCAAACCCTTCAGAATTGTTGTGTCTTCTGAGGGAAGCCAAACGAAGATCCAAACACACATATAATGAACTTCGAGGAGATTATGAGCATCTATCAATACAATGGTGTGTCACAAGATGTAACGTATTTATGGGCATTCCCCTTTTATCTTAAAGTATTCGAAGCTTGCCCATAGGATCAATTAGAACTTGGGAGGAGATGACCAGAAAATTACTTGATAAATATTTCTCCTCATCTAAAACGGACAAGTTTAAAAGAGAAATCCATAACATCTGCAGGAAAGATACTAAAACTGTTTGTCAAGCATGGGAGAGGTTTAAAGAGATTGTTCGAAAATGTCAACATAGCGGAATTGAACTCTGGATGCAACTCCAGGACTTTTGGGATGGATTGAAACCAACCTCACATAAAACATTGAGCAATGCAGCTGGAGGCCTAAGACTTCAGATGAGATAGATACAATTCTCTATGAGTTATTTGAAGATGCAAATCAGTGGCCCTCTGAGAGTGCAGAAAGAACAAGATCGACTGGGGTTCACCAGGTTGATGCTAACACATTTGTGCAAGTACAACTTGATGCTATGGCTAAAGAAATTTGAAAGCTAAACATAGCCTCGATACAAAATGATCCTCACGAAGCTTTTGATATATGTGGAAGAGGACACCCTACTAATGAGTGTCAAGCCTCAACTGAGGATGGGAATACTGTGGGGAACTATAATTTTAATGCAATGGGTCAGAAGCATACCGAGTTTTCATGGAGTTCATCTGGGGGTGCTGCAAATATGTGGAATCAAAACAACCCCAGATTTCAGGGAAAATGAGCTCCTAGTTTTATGAATCAGCCGAGGCAGCAGTTTCAGCCTCAACAACCCAATCATCTGAGTTTAGAAGATCTTATGAAGGCCTTCATTGTGAAAACTGATGAAAGATTTGAAATACAAGATCTTAGGACATATTGCAAAAAAATTATCTGAGAGGGTTCCAGGCACTCCTCCCGCTGATACTGAAAAGTATCCCAAATAATTATATGTTGTATGTATACGTGTTAGTTTTGTAAGTTGTAGTAGTTGGAAAATTGAAAAAACCATTAAACTTTAATATTTTTTTATTTTTCCCGATGATGGATATCATTCGACATGTTTCTTCACAGATTAAAGTCGAAAGAAAAAGACAAAAAGATTTTTTTTTGTTAGGTAGTATATTAATTCCTCCTTGGTTTTTCTTTGTGCCGCGGTTCTTTTTCAAGGGTTATGTTTGAACCGGGTTTAGTTAATTTTTATTTTTGTTAGGAGTGGGAAACCTTGTGCTATGGTTTAGATGGAAAGCAATATCTCTTGAGTCTATTATACCTTGAGAATAGTGAGTGACTTAGTGTGATGCTTAGGCTCAGTTTGTGACTCTTGCATAAGTACCTTAAACTGTATGATCTTAACTTTGCTTAACTACTTTCACTAGAGTATCTTGATGGGTCCAGTCTTGAGTGATTTATGTGCCATGTCAGTGTGAGATTTTGTATATTATGTGCATTGCATTTGATGTCTACGCGAAATAGTACGTTTATTCAGCCTGGGAAGTGATATAGGCATTTGTTTGTTGAGCCAGTTATATATTTTTACCCACCTATTTATTATGTATCGTAGTTAACCCCTTTTGAGCCTGTAATCATGTTCCTTTGGAACCATATTACAAAACCTACCTATTTGTTTGAATTGACCATCGATTTGAACCTTTTAGCTCTCGTGAGCACTTGAATTTATTATTAACTTTGTAAAAGTTGAAGTGTGGGGTAGTTGGTTTGGATTTGGAGTGGAACTAATGAAATAAGGAAGAAGGTGCACTGTTTTAAAAAAGAAAGAGCCACTTGAATTGAAAACGAAAGAAACAATAAGTGTCTGATTGTGAACAATGTTTCTTGATAGTGGTAACTTGAGGTAATTGTGCTTAAAAAAAGTAGGGAGTTAATGTATATTGATGTGAAGGTGTATTTTTCGTTTGACATAAGTGTGGGGTTTTGAACCATGAAATGTATGTATTAAAGTTCTTAGGGAGGTGGAGTCACTCCTATATCTGAATGTATCCTACCTGTCCCGCAACCTTCATTACAACCAAATAAAGTCCTACTTGATCCTTGATTGAATGATCTCGATTAGTAGAGTATTATACTACGGGAAATCCTATGGTACATTTTTTGTGGCATAAGGTTGTTATTTCTGAGAGTGAGTGAATTTTTTCTATCTTGAGTTCCTAATTGTTCCTAATCTTTATTGTTTGTGGAACTACTCTCTATTGTTGTGTGAGGTCACTTAATTCATGAAGGAAAGGTAATGTCGTTGACCTCTATGTTATAGTAAGTGAGTGGGTTCTAAATAATATGTGGTGCTTTTGAGTCAAATCTCGAGGATAGGATATTAAAGAATTGTGCTTAATCTGTTTTAAATATTCTTGGTATAATGAGTTATGAGAGTTGTTGAAAAAGGTCATGTTTATTTGAAGTGTAGTTTGATTGCTCGAGTACAAGCAATGATGTAGGTGTGGGGTGTTGATGATAGGCTATAATTGCATATTTTAGTCACTTATTGCATTTTAATTCACTGCACTTTACTTGTGTTTGAGCTTTAATTGGTAGAGATTACACTAATTGTGTATTTTATTCCGAATAGGAGTGATTCCGAGCTATGTAGATGTTGTGGAATTAATTCGAGTAATTTGGACCTTTGAAGTCTTAGTAAAAGCCCAAGGGATTAATCCGAGATTGTGTCCGGGGGTCGAGGACCTAGTCTGGTCGTCAAAAATCAAAGTTTGGTCTGTACTATGATAAATCCCCACTGCCGCGATGCGTGGGGCACCGTGTTAGTACAATTTTCTTCGGCCTGTCAGAACTACTTCTCTGCATTTCCTCACAAATGCCCCGCATGGCGCGTCGCCCCATGTGGCACGCCTATGCAATTTTTATAGAGTAAATGTCTTATTTCGACGAGAGAGGGTTGATTTTGTATGGGCCTGACCCTACTTGGTATAAATACATGGGAAAATATTATTTTCTGGACTTTTGTCACATATTCAACCTAAGGAGGATAAGGAGGAGTGGGAAGAACACGAGCACAGGGATTTCATCATTGCATCTTCACTCAAGACCCTAGTTTCGATTGAATTTATTTTTTCCTATACGTTAACTTTATTTCTGATGAATTTCTCCATATCTATGGAGTAGGTCTCTTTAGGGTTTGGTGGATTTGGTGTGTTGATGATTGTTTGTGGATTATAAATCTAGTTTTATGTATTGAAGCGTTTTTGGATGATTTAATTGCTACATCTATATTCACTTGTTTATGTAATCGAGAGAGGCATAACTTGTGATATCTTTGAATTATATTGTTGGTTGAGTTCATTAATTCTTCTTAGTAATCTAAAGAGGCGAGTTGAATCATTGATTAAAGATAGTTAGGAGAATACTCGAAAGAGGTTTTCCTAAAGATCAATCCACTACGCATTCTTGCATATCTTCACGTGCTTAAATTGGTTCATCTTGTGAGGTTAAGACTTAATCGAGAGAGGTGTTTTTCCTGAACGTTTGAACTAATAATTGAGTGAATTCAAGAGAGTCACTTGAACATTAGAAAAGAATTATCTATAGTTAGATCCTAAAAAATTATCTTGTGCCTATCCTATCAACCCCTATTTTCTCCCACTGATAACTTCCTTGCTTACCTTTATTTCGCTTGTCATTAGTCAATAGCTTTAGATCTTAGTTAATTTTAGTTAGAAATCATATAATTCAAAATTGTGATCATCTTGGATAGAAATCAAGAGAGAAAATACGAGAATACCGTTGAAATCCTATCCATGTGGATACGATATTATACTATACTATATTTGATTAACGAGCATAATTTAAGTGTGTGTTCCGAGCTCGTCAAACATACGCAATCACCCTACCCGTTTGAATCAATATCGTGACAAGCACAATACGTGATACGTCATAATACATAGTGTAAGACCCCTAACGTATGGGAAACCCTGACATTGAGGCTGTATTCAAGGCCTTCTTGATATTTTGAAAGCTCTCCTCACACTTCTCAAATCATCGGAAAAGACTACCCTTCTTTGTCAACTTGGTAAATAGGGTTGAGATAGAGGAAAACCCCTCCACGAATGGTGATAGGAGCTCGCCAAACCTAATAAGCTTTAAATATCTATAGCTGAAATAGGTCTAGGACACTTCTTAACTACTTTAATTTTCTAGGGTTCCACCTTGATACTATAAGAAGACACAACAGGACCCAAAAAGGCAACTGAGTCCAATAAGAACTCACACTTTGTAAACTTTGCATATAGCTAACGATCCCTCAAGGTCTGAAGTACAATCCATCGGTGCTGCTAATGCTCCTCTCTAGTATGAGAGTAAACTAGAATACCACCAAAAAAGACAATCATAATGGAATCCAAATAAGGCTTTATCACTCGGTTCATCAAATCCATGAAGGGTGCAAGATCACTAGTCAAACTAAATGACATCACCAAGAACTCGTAATGACCATAACGAGTCCTAAAAGCTGTCTTAGGGACATCTGATGCTATACTCTTCACTTGATAGTATCTAGATATCAAATCAATCTTGGAAAATAGCTTGGCACCCTAAAGTTGGTCAAATAAATCATCTATCCCAGGCAACATATACTTGATTTTTAAAGTCACCTTGTTCAACTACCAATTGTCAATACTCATCCTCATCTATCTGTCGTTTTTCTTAACAAACAACACTGGTACACCCCAATGTGAAACACTCTATCTACTGTATCCCTTATGGAGCAAATCCTGCAACTGATCCTTCAATTCCTTCAACTCGGCTGGAGTCATACAATACGATGAAATAAAAATAGGTTGAGTGTCGGTACCAAATAAATACATAAGTCAATTTCCCTGTCGGGTGGCATACTCTGAAAATTTGCAGGAAATACCTCTTGAAACTCCCTCACAAATGATACTGAATCCATTGGAGGAACCTCTGCACTAGAATCTCGGATGTAAGTCAGTTACGCTAAACACCTTTTTTCAAACATACGTCGAGACTTTAAATATGAAACCACCCTTCTAGTGGAGTGACCGAGAGTCCCTTTCCACTCTAATATAAGAAAACCCGCAACAAGTAAAGTCATAGTCTTGGCATGGCAATACAAGATAGCATGATATGGGCTCAATAAATCCATACTAAGAATGACTTCAAAATCTACCATATTTAGAGCCAAAAGATCAACTATAGTGTCAAAACCATTGATAGTAAGAACACAAGAGAGGTACACCTGATCAACTACTATGGAATATCAAATCCGTGTAGATACCAAAATAGGAACATCAAGAGAATCACGAGGTATACTCAAATGCAAAGAAAAATAGGAAGACACATAAGAATATGTAGAACCTGGATCAAATAATAGAAAAGTACCTATATGACAGACTGAGATAATACCTGTAATAACTGTATCTGTCACCTCCGCCTTAGGCCTACCCAGAAATGCATAACAACGGGGCTGAGCTCCAGAGCCCTATCCCCCACCTCTAGGATGACCTCTCATTGACTGACCTCCACCTCTAACTGAGTGGCTTCCACCTCGTGCTACCTGACCCCACCTCTAGTTGGGTGAGTACGTGGTGAAGCAACCAGTACTAGAATTATGGCACTAGTACACTGCTGTGACATACTACTATGTATCCTTGGATAATACTTCCTGATATGAATCGCATCCCCGCACTCAAAGCAAACTATATCCTTGCATGGCTACTAAATATCAGACTAACCCTGATGGCCTAAATAACCACTATAATAACTATAAATCGTTGGTACACTAACAGGAGTTGAAGGTGTACTAAATGCTTGCTGCTCAGAACGAGGCTCATACGCACTGTGGCCTCTAGAAGTACCATGTGTGACTTGTAGGGCTGACTATACCAGACCGATGAAATGGCCTCTAACAAAGAAACCCCTACCTCCAGATGAGTCATCACTGAATCCTCCAAAATGATGGGGCCTCTTATCAAAGATCGTCTCTCTCACCGGGCCTCTAATTCACTTAATCCTCATGGCGATCTCTACTACCTTATTGAAAGATATCTCATTCTCGGCCTCACTGACCATCCGAAGAGCGATGCCATATGTAAGACCCTCTATGAACCTCCGCACATTCTCCCACTCAATAGGGATTAGTATAGTTGCATGGCGTGACAGAATCAACAAATCTAGTCTTATACTAAGTTACTATCATGATACCCTTGCTGAAGGTGCTTGAAATCAATGCACAACTCCTCTTTGTGAGAGAAGGGAATAAGCTTCTCCAAAAATAAGTGCGAGAAATAAGCCCAGGTGAGAGGAGCTAATCTTTCTGGACTACCCTTCTGGCGAACCTGCCACCACCGCTTGGTAGAACCACACATTTAAAGATGGTGAAATCTACTCCATTGTACTCCACTAGTGCCATATCACTCAAAATCTCATGGAAATGGTCTAAGAAGTAATTGGGCCTTTGAAGGTGCACCACTAAAGTGAGGGAGAAACAACTTGGTGAACCTGTCCAACCTCTTTAGCTCATAATCTGACATTACGGGTCAGTCCCTGTGAAACGACCCAGCCAGTCGTTTTGAGTATGGTAGCCATTTTCCCCCATTTATTGCTGCTTCTATATTTAATTGTGGTTATATGACTTTCTCGAGTGGTTGGTTTGGTTTCGGGGATGTTTTGCCGTGAAATGGGACACTTAGTCCCAAGGTTAGCTTAAGTTGAATGAGTTGACTGGATTTTGACTTTTGTGTACACATCTCTAAAATAGAGTGTTGATGGTTTTAATAGCTTCGTATTGTGATTTTGGAATTAGGCGTATGTCCGAAAGCTGATTTGTAGGTCTGTAGGTCGCTTTGGCTTGAATTGGCAAAAGTTGAAAAGTTGAAGGTTTGGAAGGTTGAAAAGTTTGATCGAGAGTTAACTTTGTTGATATCGGGTTCAGACATTTGTGTCGGGAGTTGGAATAGGTATGTGCTATCATTTATGACTTGTGTGCAAAATGTGAGGTCAATCGGAGATGGTTTGATAGGTTTCAACATTAGTTTTAGAAGTTAGAAGTTCATGAGTTCATTGGGCTTGAATTGGGGTGCGATTCGTGGTAAGCAATGCGTTCGCGTTTAAGTCTTTGCATTCGTAAAGCGTATTTTTTTTAGGGTAGCATTTGTTTTGTTTGTGATCACGAGGCAATTTTCGCGGCCGCAAAGAGGAACAACTGGGCAACATATAATTAATTCCAAATCGAGCGTTAGAGAACCATTTTCATTATTTGGGTTGTTGAGTTCGATTTTGGGTGATTTTGGAGGGGATTTTCACTTTTTGGATTAGGGAAAGTATTTTTGACTCAGATTCGTTGTTATATCATGATTCCATCTTTGTTTTAGTATTTAAATTAGTTGATTAAAGTGAAGAAATGGGGGATTTTGAGGAAACTTTTCAAAAATAAATAATGGAGGTTTGAAGGTCGATTTGGGGTCGTAATTGGATAGTTTTGGTATGGTTGGACTGGTAATTAAATGGTTGTTCGGATTTTATGAATTTTGTCGTGTTCCAAGGCGTGCACCCGAGTTGACTTTTCAATCTTCATAAAAATCGAAACTTTATTTTTTGAAGTTATTTTCGATGGAAGTATTTGTTGATATTGTGTTGGTTGTGATTATATTTGGGTCGTTTCGTGGACGATACGCGTGGGAAGGGGTTGTTGGAGTTGTGATTTGCACGGTTTGAGGTAAGGAACACATCTAAACTTAGATTTGAGGTTGTTTAACCCTAAGGACTACATTATGTGAAATATATTGGGGTGACGTATGCCCTTGTTGATGGATGTATGTGTGTGCACCAGTTTGTTCATGGATTTGAGAGGCCTTTAGGCTAATATCGGGCTTGTGTTGCTATCGTATCATGTTATCCCTGTGTCCCCTCTACTTGTTTGATTATTTGAACTGTGAATCATGTTAGACATCATGTCTAGGGTATGTGCTAACTGATTGAGACTTGATAGGGCTATTCTTGATTATATGCCTTATTTGTACACATGTTCTTAGTCATGATACTATATACATGTATGATATTTCTGTCTCAGTACTTCTTATTTGATTTCTCATATGTTACTAATATCGTTTAAAGGTAAAACTATTATATTGAATATTTTAGATGAATTCATATGAGACTTGAATGGTAAATGACTGAATTTGGGTCTTAGAGCCGGTTTGGTACTGATTTTGAAGTGACGTGTATGCCAGGCCCATCTTGTGATGGGTGTTATTGTTTTGAGGCGACGCGTGCACCATGCCTTGTTATTTGGCTAAATAATTATAATTAGCGCTTGGGCAGGATCTGCCCCTCCGGAGTCTGATATGTCAGTAGTGGTCATAGGCATAATGTTTCATATATGTGCTTCATGATGGGCAGATATGTCAGGCACCTGTATAATGCTAAGTGTAAATACTCTTCATGGGTCAATTGTGATACTGTTGATTTACATGTAAACTTGACATCTATGCATAGAGATGTACTTTCCTCATGCTAAATGTTAATTGACCTGCTTTATCCGTGTTGGGTTTTAAATTGTTATACTTGAAAGCATGCCTAAATTCCTGAAATGAGGGTGAGTTGTACTTGATATTATTGATTTACTGTGTTCCATGTTTTATCCTGTATTTTCTAAACTGTTCTCGGTTATTGGTACTGGCATTTGACTGTTGTTCAGAGCTCGTCGCTACTTTCAAACAAAGGTTAGTGGTGTTAATTATTGAGTACATTGGGTAGATTTTACTCGTACTATACTTTGCACTTCATGTGCAGATCCAAGTACATCCGGTCGAGGTGATTTTCCTACTTAAGTTATGCCAGCTTGTTTGGGAGTGTACGAGGTAGTTTCCATTCCGCCCGCAGTCCATGAAACTCTCTTCCTATTATCTTTATCTTTATTGTTTCTTATGTTCAGACAGTTTTATCAGAGTGCTTATTCTATACTTTGTGATTCGTAGTGCTCGTGCACTTGTTGACACCAAAATTTGAGCTTGGGTTATAGTGGTATTTTTATTATATTCTCAATTATTCTATGACATTCTTCCGTTGTTGAGTTAATAGACCATGTTATCTCATTTTTATTGTTAATCATGTAATTGTTGGCTTACCTAGCGGGTTGGGTTAGGTGCTATCATGACTTGTGGATTTGGGTCGTGACAAGTTGGTATCAGAGCACTAGGTTATTGAGGTCTCATGAGTCATGAGGAAGTTTAGTAGAGTCTTGTGGATCGGTAAAGAGACATTTGTACTTATCTTCAAGAGGCTACTGAACTAATAGGAATCTTCACTTTCTTGTACTTTTTTCATGCAGATTTATTGATTCTGGAAACTGAACTTCTATTTTTCTATTCTCTCATAGATGGTGAGGGAACGTGTGACCGGATCAGGCGGATGGCCACTAGTACAACCAGCTAGGACCGGGATATGCCGATGTCGAGGTATGGGCTGAGGTGCAGCTCGTATCACACCTAGAGCAGCATATGTATATCCACCAGTTGCTCCAGGTAAGGAGTAGGTACCAGATGTCTTTGAGATGGTGGGACCCACTCAAGCACTAGATGTGCCCATTTTGATTTTAGGCCTTCAAGGGGTTGTGGACCAGATGTTGACGGTATGCACTAGCCTTGCTCCGGCCGCACCAGCCACTTCTCGAGTTAGGGGAGGTGCTCAGACTCCTGTTGCCCGTACTCTAGAGCCGGTAGCTCAGGGAATCCAGACATAAGGGACATTACCAGCCCAACCGGTTGTTGCTGCTCGGGCCGAGGTTGGCCCACCTATAAGTGATGAGGAGCATAAGAGACTAAAGATGTTTGGTAGGTTTAATCCTCCAAAGTTCAGCGGGGAAGAGTCAGAGAATGCTCAGGATTTCCTAGATCGTTGTCAGCAGATTCTTCACATGTGACCAGTGGAGTTGTATTTACCACTTCCCAGTTGGCTGTGGCATCCTACCGATGGTGGAAGGCCTATGAGTTGAGCAGGCCAGGTGGCGGTGCGCCACTTTCATCGCATGAGTTCTCCATTCTCTTTTAAGAGAAGTTTGTTCCACAGACCCGTAAGGAGGAGCTGCGTAGATATTTTGAGCAGCGATGTCAGGAAGATAAGACTGTGACCCAGTATGAGATGCGATTCATACATTTAGCCCGTCATGCTATATGGTTGGTTCCCATAGAGAGACAGAGGATCAGGAGGTTCATTGATGGCCTCAATTACGACCTACAAAGAGTGGGATGGTAAGAGTCCCCGTAGTATTGATTGATTCAGTGGTACCTCATCTGGAGGTTAGTCACATCACAACAGAGGTCGTCCTTAAATGCCCGCTCAGATAGCTTGTCCAGTTAATTGTGGCACATCAGCTAGTCATGATTCATACAATGATCATCCAGGTCAGTCATATTTCAGTGACCTCCCAGCTTAGATTTCATCCCGTTCTCCATCAGTTCATGGTTTATCAGTACTGAGATCTTCTAGTGGTTATAGTTCTCGGGGTCTGATGCAAGCCCTACCACCATTTCCATCTCAAGTTTATTATGATTATGGAGAGTTAGGGCATATGAGGAAGTATTGTACCTGTAACTATAGAGGTTTAGTGTAACAGACAGTCCAGTCAATGAACCCTGCACCAGTTGCTACACCTCCCGCTCAGCCAACTCGGGGTGGAGGTCGTACGGGTTGAGGTAGCCCTAGAGGGAGAGGTCAGACATGTGGTGGCCATGCTCGATGTTATGCTTTTCTCGCCAGGCCATAGGCAGTTGCTTTAGATGCATTGATTACAGGTATTTCTTCAGTGTACCACAAGGATGTTTACATATTATTTTATCTTGGTTCCACTTATTCACATGTATCATCATACTTTTCTCGTTACTTGTATATGCCCCGTGATTCCATAGTTACACATGTTCACGTATCTATGCTGGTGGGCTATTCTATTATAGTAGACCATATATATCGGTCGTGTGTGGTAACTATTAGAGGATTAGAGATGAGAGTTGGTCTTTTACCGCTTAGTATGGTTGCTTTTGACATAATTCTAGGCATGATTGGTTGTCACCATGTCATGCTATTTTGTATTGTCACCACTAAGACCGTGACGCTGGTGTTACCGGGATTGCCTAGTATTGAGTGGAGACATTCTCTAGACTATGTTCCTAGTAGATTAATCTAATATTTATAGGCCCAACAGATGGATGGGAAGGGATGTCTGACATATTTGGCCTTTGTGAGGGACGTTGGAGCTGATACACCTACAATTGAGTCTGTTACGGTATTGAGAGACTTTTCGGATGTGTTTCCTGCAGACTTGTCAGGCATGCCACCCGATAGGGACATTGATTTGGTATTGACTTGGTGCCGGGCACTCAGCCCATTTATATTCATCTGTATCATATGACACCAGCAGAGTTGAAGGAATTGAAATAGCAGCTTCAGGAGCTTCTTGATAAGGGGTTAATTAGTCTTAGTGTGTCCTCTTGGGGTGCACCGGTTATGTTTGTGAAGAAGAAAGACGGTACTATGCGGATGTGCATTGATTATATGCAGTTCAACAAAGTTACAATTAAGAACAAGTACCCACCGCCATGAATTGATGACCTATTTGACCCGTTTTAGGGTGCGAGAGTGTTCTCTAAGATTTATTTGAGGTATGTGTTTCACTAGTTTAAGATTCGTGATTCTGACATTCTGAAGATGGAATTCAGGTACCGCTATGGTCACTACGAGTTTCTTGTGATGTATTTTGGGTTGACTAATGCCCTAACAACATTTATGCATCTAATGAATAGTGTATTCTTGCCATATCTTCAATCTTTTGTTATTGCAATCACTGATGATATACTGGTGTTCTCGTGTAGCTAGGAGGAGCATGTGCAACATTTACAAACGTTGAGGGATAAGAAGTTTTATGCTAAATTCTTCAAATTTGAGTTTTGGCTTGGTTTTGTGGCGTTCTTAGGGCAGGTGGTGTCCAGTGAGGGGATCAAGGTCAATCCAAAGAATCTTGAGGCGGTTTAACATTGTCCCGGACCATCTTCAACTACTGAGATTCAGAGTTTTCTTAGCTTGGCCGGATATTATTGCCGCTTCGTGGAGGGTTTCTCGTCCATTGTTGTACCTTTGACTAGATTGACCCAAAAGGGTGCCCCATTTATGTGGTTTGATAAGTGTGAGGAGAGCTTTTAGATGTTCAAGATTGCCTTGACCACAACTTTGATCCTGTTTTTCCTTCAACATCGAGTTTATATACAGTGTATTGTGATGCTTTTCGGATTGGTATTGGGTGTGTCTTGATGCAGGAGGGTAAAGTGATTGCTTATGCTTCATGCCAGTGGAAACCCATAAGAAGCATTACCCCGTTCATGATTTAGAGTTCGCAGGCATTGTTCATGCATTAATGGTTTGGAGTAATTACCTCTATGGCGTGTCCTGTGAGGTATTTACATATCACTAGAGTTTGCAGCATATGTTCAAGCAAAAGGATCTAAATTTGAGGCAGCAGAGATGGTTGGAGATGTAAAAGACTATGATATAACCATTTTGTATCATCCCGGGATGGCCAATGTGGTGGTCGATACCCTGAGTAGAAAGATGGTGCGTAGCGGTAGCCTTGCATATATTCCAGTTGGTGAGATGTTCAGGCCTTGGCCAATCAGTTTATGGGGTTAGATATTTCGGAGCCTAGTCTAGTTCTATCTTGCGTGGTCTCTCATTTTTCTTTGTTTGAGAGGGTCAGTGAGATTCTGTATGACGACTCCCATTTGCTTGTCCTTAAGGACATGGTGCAACACAGTGATGCCAAATAGGTCTCTATTGGATTTTAGGATGTGTTGCGGATGTAGTGTCGAATTTGTGTGCCCAATGTGGATGGGTTATGTGAGTTGATTCTTGAGAAGGCCTATAGTTCGCGGTATTGCATTCATCCGGGTGCTACGAAGATTTATTAGGACTTGAGGCATCACTATTGGTAGAGGAGAATTAAAATAGATATAGTGGATTATATGGCTCGATGCTTTAACTATCAGCAGGTGAAGTATGAGCATCAGAGGCTGGGCGGTTTGCTTCAGAGACTTGAGATTCCTGAGTGGAAATGGGAGCGTGTTACTATGGACTTCATTGTTGATCTCGCACAGACATTGAAGAAATTCGATGCTATTTGGGTGATTGTGGATTGGTTGACTAAATCCGTATATTTCATTCCGGTTGTGACTACCTATTCTTCATAGCGGTAGACTGAGATCTATATCCGTGAGATTGTTCGCCTTCACGGTGTGCCGGTGTCCATTATTTCATATCGTGCCATGCAATTCTCATCATAGTTTTGGAGAGCATTGCAGCGAGAATTGAGCACATCATTCCACCCCAATACGGACGGACAGTCCGACCGCACTATTCAGATATTGGAGGATATGTTACGCTCTTATGCTATGGATTTCAGGGTTTCTATGGATCAGTTTCTATCACCTGTAGAGTTAGCCTATAACAATAGCTGCTAATCGAGTATTCAGATGGATCCTTATGAGTCCTTATATGGGAGGCGGTGTCGATATCCAGTTGGGTGGTTTAGTCAGGGGAAGGCAAGGTTGTTGGGTACGGATCTGGTTCAGGATACCTTAGAGAAGGTCAAGTTGATTCAGGTTCGGCTTCGTATGGCACAGTCTAGAGAGTAGAGTTACGTTGATCGGAAGGTTTGTGATGTTGCATATATGGTGGGAGAGAAGGTGTTTCTCAGAGTATCACCCATGAAGGGTGTGATGAGGTTCGGGAATAAGGGATAGTTGAGCCCTCGGTATATTGGTCCTTTTGAGGTGCTTGAGAGGATTGAAGAGGTGGCCTACAAGCTTGCATTGCCACCTAATCTATTGGGTGTTCAGCCAGTGTTCTATGTTTTTATGTTGCGAAAGTATTATGCTGATCCGTCTCATGTTTGGGATTTCAACATAGTTTAGTTAGATGGGGGTTTTACTTATGATGTAGAGCCGGTGGCCATTTTGGATTGGCAGGTTCGAAATTTGTGATCAAAGAATATATCTTTAGTGAAAGTTCAATGGAGAGGTCAGCCAGTAGAGTAGCCTACCTGGGAGACAGAGCGGACGATGCGGAGCGGCTATCCATACCTATTTAAGACTCTAGTATGATTCTAGACCCGTTCGAGAACAAATATTTGTTTAAGAGGGGGAGAATATAACGACTCAATCAGTCATTTCGATTATTGTAGCCCCATTCCCCCATTTATCGCTTTTTCTATGTTTAATTATGGTTATGTGACTTTCTGGAGTGGTTGGTTTGGTTCTGAGGATGTCTCAGAATGAAATTGGACATTTAGTCCCAAAGTTGAAGGCTTAAGTTGAAAGAGTTGACCGGAGTTTGACTATTTTGTAGACGCCTCTGAAATGGAGTTTTGATGGTTTTGATAGCTTCATATGGTAATTTTGGACTTACATGTATGTCCGTATATTGATTTGAAGGTCCATAGGTCGTTTTTCCTTGAATTGGCAAAATATGGAAAGTTAAAGGTTTAGAAGTTTGAGAAGTTTGACCGAGAGTTGACTTTGCTGATATCGGGTTTGGGTTTTGTTTCTGGGAGTTGGAATAGATCTGTAGTGTCATTTATTACTTGTGTGCCAATTTTGAGGTCAATCGGAGGTGGATGGATAGGTTTCAGCATTAGTTTTATAAGTTGGAAATTCATCAGTTCATTAGACTTGAATTGGGATGCGATTCATGATTTCGGTGTTGTTTGATGTGATTTGAGGCTTCGACTAAGTTTATATCGTGTTTTAGGACCTGTTGATATGTTTGGATGGGGTCCCGTGGCTTCGGGTGTGATTAGGATCATGTTCGGCTCATTTTTGGACTTGTAGGACTACTGATATATCCAATTTTGGTTTCCTTATCCGACGAGGGAAGGTCCGCAATCGCGAAGGGTTGTTTGGTATCTGGTGGGAGTTAGTCTACGCGTTGGCGATAATGGTCATGCGTTTGCGAAGATTTGTGGTCTCAGTCTACGCGTTCGCGATAAAGGGGAGGATCACGCGTTCGCCTAAGAGTATTGGTCAGCTCGGGTGTAAGGCTTCAAACCTACGCGATCGCATAGCTGGAGGTGCATTCGAGAAGAGTTGGAATAGGTAAGCAACACGTTCCTTTTTGAGTCTTTATGATCCCGAAATGTATTGTTTTAAGGGCAGCAGTTTTGTTGTTCGTGATCGCGAAGAGGAACAACTGGGTAGCAGATATTTACTTCCAAATTGAGGGTTAGAGTACAATTTTCATAATGTGAGTTGTAGAGCTCGATTTTGGGCGATCAAGGAGGGGATTTTTACGTCTTGGATCGGGGTAAGTGTTTTTGACTTTGATTTGTTGTTATATCTTGATTCCATCTTTGTTTTAGCATTTAAATTGGTGGATTAAAATTAAGAAATGGGGGATTTTTTGGAAACTTTTCAAAAATGAAAATGGAGGTTTTATGGTCGATTTGAGGTCGAAATTAGATAATTTTGGTATGGTTGGACTCGGAATTGAATGGGTGTTCATATTTTGTATATTTTGTTGAGTTCTGGAGCGTGGACCCAGGGTTGACCTTTTTGGTTGACTTTTTGATTTTGATAAAGATCGAAACGTTATTGTTTGAAGTTGTTTCCTGCAGCATTATTTGTTAATATTTAGTTGTTTGTGACTAGATTCGAGTAGTTTGGAGTTGTGATTTGCGCTATTTGAGGTAAGTAATACTTCGAAACTTGGATTTGAGAGTGTCTAACCCTGAGGACTACGTTATGTGAAAGATATATGGGTGACGTACGTGCTTGGCGACGGCATGTGTGCGTGTGTACCAGTTTGTTCATGTTTTGGGGAAGCCTTTAGGCTAATACTAGGCTTGTGTTGCTATCATATCATGTTATCCCTGTGTCCCCTCTACTTGTTTGATTTTATTATCTGTCAATCGTGTTAGACAACATGTCTAGGCAATGTGCTAACTGCCTAAGACTTGATAGGGCTATTCTTGCTTTTTCTGAGTTATATGCCTTATTCTTCCATGCATGATATATATGTCTCAGTACTTCATATTTGATTACTCACATGCTACTAATATCGTTTAAAGATAAACCTGTTTTATTGAGTATTTAAAATGAGTTCATCTGAGACTTGAATGGAAAATAATAGAGTTTGGGCCTTATAGCCGGTTTGGTACTGATTTTCAGGTGACGTGTACGCCAGGTCCATATTGGGCTGACTGTTATTGTTTTGAGGCGACAAGTACACCAGGCCTCATTATTGGGCTAAGTGATTATAATTAATGCTTGGGCAGCTCTAAAGTTTGACATGCCAGCAATAGGCGCAAGCATAGTGTTTCATATATATTCTTAATCATGGGCAGTTATGTCAGGCACCCATACAGTGATAAGTGTAAATACTCTTGATGGATCTACTGTGATACTATTTTTTTATGTGTATATTTGACATGTTGGCATAGATATGTACTTTCATCATGCTAACTGTTAATTGGCCTACTTTATCTGTGTTGGGTTTTCAACTGTTATACTTGAAAACATGCCTAAATTCCTGAAATGAGGATGAGTTGTACTTAACATCATTGATTTATTGTGTTCCATGGATTATCATGTATTTTCTGAACTGTTATTGGTTATTGGTACTAGCATTTGATTGTTGTTCTCAGCTCGCAACTGCTTTCAAACCAAGGTTAGTGTTGTTACTTAATGAGTAAAATGGGTCGGTTGTACTCATACTACACTCTGCACTTCGTGTGCAGATCCAGGTAAATCCGGTCGAGGTGATTTTCTGGCTTGAGTTTTGCCAGCTTTCTTGGGAGTCTACGAAGTAGCTGCTATTTTGTTTGCAGTCCTTGAAGCTCTCTTCCTGTTGTCTTTATATTTATTGTTTCATGTGTGCAGAGAGTTGTATTAGAGTATTTATTCCATACTTTATGATTCATAGTGCTCGTGTACTTGTTGACACTAGATTTGGGCTTGGGTTGTAGTAGCATTTTGACTATATTCTCAGTTATTCTACGAAATTCTTCCGATGTTAAGTTATTAGAACATGTTATCTCATTTAAATTGTTAATCATGTGAGTGTTGGATTACCTAGCAGGTTAGGTTAGGTGTCATCACGACTTTTGGATTTTGGGTCGTGACACCAGGGGATGTATTCCAACAATAGGTCGAACCACCACAACTCGTAGAACTCCTGACGTCTGATACCCATGAGCCATCTTCTTTAGAGTTTGAGTAGAGGAGTCGAACTCCTCCCCTAGCTTAAGAAACATAGGGTGACATAGAAAACACATTGGCCTAAGCCATACTCTCACTGAAACCAACCATGCGGACTAAGGCGTTCTGAAGCACAAGGGTAGCAATAAATCCCTCCGTAGCATGAGCCGGTCCCACTAGCTCAACCTGACCTAAGACCTAACCATCCTAAGCTATATTAGGCTCGACTACGGGTGATGCTACGGGTGCTCTTGGCTAAGCTTTGCCTCCCTCACTGACTTTGCCCTTGCCCCGACCCCGACCCCTGGTAGTAATTGCAATCCTGGGGCTCCGGCTCCTACTCAGCAGTAGGCGAAGCACATATCCTCACAATTTGTTAGAGAATAAGTGAAGAAAGGTTCAAACTCATGATAGAAAAAATACGCATGATAGAGAAAGAAAGAGAGTTAAGTTTCCTAAAGCCTTATAGCCTCTATCGCATCCTATTTTGCACTGGTCAAAACAAAATATAACTTGTGGTTCCTCTAAGGTTAATAAAAAGTGGAGTTACTACTTAATATTTAAAGGTATACTAGGGCACCTATGAGTAAGTAAAGATCAACATCTTAAAGGACATCTAAACTAGTGAGAATCTGATTAAGAGTTCTAGTTATTCAAAGAGGAAGGTTTTAGACATCCCTGAAAATCTATATTAATGTAGTTCCTTAAACTTAGGCTAAAGATGCATAGGAGAGAATTATTTATATCCTAGTCTATCAATGGCTAAGGATCCTAGTCTATCTACGTGAAAGTTTAATTAGGTGATAAAGTGTTTAGTCTTATTAAAGGATACTTATTTTTAAAAATGGATTTACAGTTTAGAAAAGAATGTTTAATTTTAAAACTAAGTTGTAAGTCCCTTTTTAAAAAGATAATGAGAGTTGTTTAAAAGATAGTAAAAATATGACTCTATATGAATACTCAACCTTTTATGAACCAAAATGTGTAAATATCTATACCATGACTGTTTTGAAAGACTCATTTGGTCTAAGTTATTCGACTCCCAGAACGATTTTTTATCCTTGTAAAGTTCGGATCAAATTTATATTCAGTATCGCCTTTTAAAATGTTTTTGTTGCTAAGTTTGCCTAAGTGATTAGTTGAAGACTTTTTTCAAAATTATTTCTTGATTCAATTTTGCTAATGTTTAAACAGAAAACGTGTTAGAAAAAATACAAGTGAACGAAAGAGAATTTAATTGATAGAACAATTGATGCATACTAAGTTTTGAAATATTTTATCCTTTTAAAGTGAAAAGCTATCTTGATTGTATTTACTTTTTACCCTACAAGATTAGTTTACACTAAGATCCTTTCCTAAGCAATCACAATAAAGATAAGAAGACTTAATAACAATGTTAGTTTCATTATACAATATCCAAAGAAATGGGCTAACATCGGCAATAATATAAAGTAAGGCGGGGGACTAGACTCTTATAATGGGCTGGCAAGCATCAGGCCCATTTAAATCAACTAGCAATAGGTTTCAACAACAGTAATGCGGCGAGGAGAGTGGTAGCCCGGTTCATTGAACTTGGTCCAGAGTTCACAATGAACTCCACTGGTCGAGTGTGCTCATGCAAAAGGAGAAGAGGATTAATTAGTATGTGCATATAGAATGTAAAAGCAGAAACATAAGAGATGAATAAAATTATAATCTAAAGTAACAAAGCAAGTCAAATAATATTTGTGATAAACCTCTAGATATTAGTTTAAGTCAATATCCATTGTCTAGATTGGACCACGCTCCCCTCTCAAGGTTTTTCTTTGACTCCTGGCACTTTCTAGTTCACAAAAGGCCCACAATATTTATTCCAGGGAGGGACTCCTTGTAGTAGAGTCAAATCCACAGCAAAGGCCAATAGTAACTAATATTTGTTCCTCCGTGAAGGTTTGAACACAAATATCAACTTTGAGCTTCAAACAATAGTTTGACCAAATAGACTCAAAGAATTCTTACAAGTAAACTTCTAAAACATTGAGAGTCTAGCACAGTGCCTCAAATCATCAATAGAAAATCACTTGTGACTGAGTACCAAGACATTAGAAACTTGAAATCTAAATGAACCTAAACCAGCTTTAGGGCAGTTGTAAGGCTCCGTAAAAATTTACAAAAGAAAATAATATTTTGGGTTGAACAATGCACTGGAAAGGAAAGAAAAAATTTGGGCAGAAGAAATGCACTTCTGCGGCCCACTATGCGATCGCGGAATCACTCTGCGGACCGCATAATGGTCGCAGAGTGAGGCAGGGAAGGGCAATTTTGGAGACCAGGTTTGCAGCGCATTATGCAACCACAGACCAATTCTGCGGTGCATTATTCGACCGCAGAACAGGTCTGCGAGCCGCATAATTACCGCAGACCAGGTCAGTCACGCCCAGTTTTGGAGGCAAAACTATGCGGACCGCATATCAATTATGCGATCGCAGACCTTGTTCCGTAGCTTCATTTTTGTATTTTTAAAACCCGACCCTACTTCGTTAAATACACGCTTTGGGCTATTTTTGAGATAAAATCTGACACTTTTAAAGTTAGAGAGTGCCCTAGAGTGAGAAGGTGTTCTTCAACAGTTTGTTTTTCAATTCTTGCTCGAATCTTGGAAGATTAACAAGGAAAAACTCCCTAGGTCTTCATCCTAAAGGTAATATTCTACACCCTAACCCTCAATTTCGAATTTTATCTAGAATTTGGTTATTAGCAAGATAATTTTGGGCTTGGGAGTTGTCCATCTTACATGTATGTATTATCAAAGGGTGTAGGAAGATTGTGAAGCTAAAAACGGTAAACAATGGGTTGTGGTATGATAGAATCCTCTATAAAAGGACCTTGAAACCTTAATGCACACCTAGTGTTTTATAAACTACTCAAATGAGCTAGAAACAAGATCATCTTCCTATTTTTTGATCAATTTGTTATATTTCTACATTAGATTAAAGTTTCAAAGAATTACGGAACCTTTTAGAGTTTAAGGAAGTTCAACTGAGGTATGTTGACTAAACCTTTCTCTTAGAATTGAATCCCACGATATTCATGTAATCTATGTAAGTCCCGAGTGGTTCATTATGAAATTGGCTATTCCTAGTAAGATTGTGTTAAAAGTTATATGTTTAATAAGTACCCCAAATACCTTATTTATGGTACGTTATCAATTGAGGATGTGATAATAATATTAGCTGGACATTAAAAATGTTCGACTTGAAGTCAAATTCAAACGAAGGCTATTATGCCAAATTTTGTGAAGAATCTCTATTTGCCTTAGACTCTTAATTGCTCACATGTGTACTACATGCCTTTATTTGGATTGTTGTTTTTGTTATTGATGATGTTGATGTTAGAAAGTGAAAAGGTGAGCATGGAATACTAAATGCGGCCAACGTGCCAAGAATGATTTTATAAATATGGCCATTAGTGCCAATGAAATGAAAATATGTGAAAGAACTATGAAATGCGATGATTGATATAAAAAGGTTGATGTCTCGAATAAGACAGCCTAGACGATCAGGTCGTGATCGGACACCATGACGCACACATGGTGATGATTGTGCTTGAAATTCTGATTTGTGGTCGATGTCTCCAATGAGATAGCCTAGCCGATCGGGTCGTCATCAGATTCCGTGTTAAAGGTACGATGGTATTGATATTGAGGGTGATTGTGGTTGATGTCTCGAATGAGATAGCCTAGCCGATCGGGTCGTGATGGGACTCCGTGCTAAGAGTACAATGTTATTGGTTTTGTGAATAATGGTATTGTGAACGATGATATATTTGTACTAAGAATCTCCAACTTAAAAAAATATGGAAATTAATTTGAATACAGTCTTGATCCTAAGTTGAGGTTTGATGCTTTTTAAGGCTTCCATTGATATTATGATATTCTTATTTGTTTTATTTATCATTCTATTCAGAGGGTGTTTTGTCATTCATACTAGTACTATTCCATATGTACTAATGTCCCTTTTTCCGATGGTGCTGCATCTTCAATGGATGCAGGTGGTTCCACATCTAGTGATATTGATCAGTGATAGCGGTATATCCTCTTCCCAGCTGACTTGGTGAGCCCCACTTCATTTCGGGGTTATGTATCTTTTGTTCGTCGCGTATTGTGTTTGAGGTATAGCCGGGCCTTGTTGCCGACATTATCATAGTACTCTTTTGTATATATCAAAGGCTCCGTAGACTGTGAGTTGTGTACTGGTGTTGGGAAAGTCAAACTATATGGTGTTGTGGTTGTATTACTTGTTCTATTTAAGAATTTAAAATAATGGAACTATTGGTAATAAATTGGTATTGTAGACATGAGCATCTTATTGTCTAATTAACAAAAATGTGCATCCTATTTATTAATGGATGAGTTTGCTCGGCCGGGTTCACTCGGTTGAGCGTCGGTCGCGCTCTATAGTTTTGAGGCGTGACAAACTTGGCATCGGAGCCTAATGTTTTAAAGTGTCCTAGGATATCTTGGAGCCGTGTCTAGTAGAGTCTTTCTTATCGGTATGTTGTCGACCACATCTATAATTAGGATGATACTTGGGGATTTACGAATAATACCCTTCTTTCATTTTCTTGATCGTGCGATAAACCTGGATGTAAGATTGTTCCTATTTTAACTCGAGCTTTACTTTAACTTTCTATATATTGCACCTAAGAAGAAGGCAAGAATTGGCCAAAGAGCCAATGTCACCCTAGGAGTAACAGTTGATTCTATATATGGTGATGCGGGTGAGAAGCCAAGGAGTGAGAATATTCCTCCAGTTACTACACTACATGATTCTACTACAAGTGATCAGACCGCACCTATCCCTACACCTACTAAGGGTACAACGGTCCCTCTAACTGATATACCAATTCCACCTCCAGTTCCAGCTTCTGATTCTGGTGTTTCTGATGTTGATCTTCCAGGAGCCATACATATGTTGTCTCTGATAGTGGCTGCCCAAGCCTAGAGATCAAATGTTACACCTACTTCTTCCAGTCAACCAGGGGATTCTACTAGTTCAAGGGTGAACAAGTTTCTCCAGTTGGATCCTCCAATGTTCGCGGGTACTAACCCAGAGGAGGATCCATAGGACTTCATTGATGAGACGCACAAGACTCTCTGAGTTATGCATGCTATTGAGATAGATGAATTGGAATTATCCTCCTACTACCTTAAAGAGGTGGCATATTCTTGGTTTGAACTATGGGTGGAGTCCCGTGAAGAAGGGAACCCTCCGACGAGGTGGGGTGAGTTTGCCAATGCATTCATTGATCATTTATTTCCTACCAAGACTAAGGCAACATGTGCTGCTGTGTTTGAGAACCTGAGGCACGATTGCCTGAGTGTGTGGGATTACCACATAAGATTCCGGTACCTATCCAAGTATGCTATTTACATGTTTCCTACTATGGAGGCTAGAGTGCGACGATTTGTTCACAGCCTTAGTCCCTTAGTAATTAATGAGGCCACTACAACTGCCTTGAATTATAATATGAACTATGGAAAGATGGTGGCATTCGCTCAAGCCACCGAGATCTGCAAATTGAGGAACATAATGGAGACAGAGTGTAGTAATCAGGCCTGGTTTGCGGGAAACTTTGGTGGTTCTTCTGGTGGCGGAAGGTCAGCCTTTAGGGGAGGGTCATCAGCGCCATCACAGTACCTTGCTCAGTCTTAGGCTAGTGCACTTCCATAAGGGCCCAGTCAACAGCAGGGTCATCATGGTGGTAGTTTCCAGCAGCAGAGGAGGCCCTCGTGCCCTAGGAATAGAAAGATGCACCTAGTAATATTCTACATGGACTTACCCATATGCTACATATGCAGATTGAGGGGTCACATTCATAGGAATTATCGTTCGTCCCGCCATGGGGCAGGCAGGGGCACTGCACATCCAGCCAGTTCTGCAGCTACTACATCCGTAATACCTCCTCCAACTCAAGGCACTCAAATACCTGCTGGGCTTGGTGGAGCTAGGGGTGGGGCACAAAGTTGGGGAGGATCTGACCATTTCTTTGCTATAAGGGGTCGCCAGAATTCAGAGGCTTCTCCAGATGTGGTGATAGGTATATTGACTGTCCAATCTCAGATGTGTATGATCTTATTGATCTAGGTTATACTTTTTCATATGTCACACCTTATGTTACTATGGAATTTGGGATAGAACAGGAACAACTTCAAGAGTCATTATATGCATCTACTCCGGTTGGTGAGTTTAATTTGGCCGCACAAGTTTATAGGGATTGTATTATCACGTTGCGTTGTCGGGACACCGTAGTTGATCTTATTGAATTGAGAATGGTCTATTTTTATGTGATAATGGGAATGGATTGGATTTATTCATGTTTGACCAAACTTGATTTCCGAAACAAAACTGTTAGGTTCAAATTTCCAAATGAGCCAGTTATTGAATGGAAGGGTGATGATGTAGTGTTGAAGGGTAGGTTTATTTCTTACCTTAAGGCCACGAAAAGGATCAACAAGGGGTGTATTTACCATTTGGTTTGGGTTTTGGACACCGATTTTGAGGCACCTACACTTAAGTCAGTTCTTATTGTGAATGAATTTTTGCAAGTCTTTCCGGATAAACTCCATGAAATCCCACCTGACAGTGAGATTGATTTTGGGATTGACGTGATGCCAGACATGCATCCTATATCTATTCCACCCTACCGAATGGCACCATTAAAATTTAAGGAGCTAAATGAACAATTAAGAGACTTGTTAGAAAAGGGTTTCATCCGACCGAGTGTGTCACCTTGGGGCGCACTGATGATTTCTGTAAGGAAGAAAGATTTGTCACTGAGAATGTGTATTGGTTATCAATAACTTAAGAAGGTCACAATCAAGAATAAGTACTCACTGCCAAGGATAAATGACTTGTTTGACCAATTACAAGGTGATAAGTACTTGTCCAAAATTGATTTACGATCCAGATATCATCAATTGAAGACCAGAGAGACACATGTTCCGAAAATGGCTTTTAGAACCAGGTATGGGCATTTTGAATTTTTGGTGATGTCTTTTGGGCTAACAAATGCCCCAGTGGCATTTATGGATCTTATGAATCGGGTATTCAAACCTTTCCTCAACTCCTTCATGATAGTGTTCATTGATGATATTCTTGTTTGTTCGCGGAGTCAAGAGGACCATGCCGATCATATCATGGTAGTTTTGTAGACTCTGTATCAGCAGTTTTGAAATGTGAATTTTGGCTTGAATTTGTTATATTATTGGGTCATGTTGTCTTTAGAGAAGGAATTATTGTTGTTCCTCAAAATATTGCAGTTGTGAAGAATTGGCCGAGGCTTACAACTCCAACAGAGATTCGCAGTTTCTTAGGCTTAGCTGGGTATTACAGAAAATTTATGGAGGGTTTTTCTATCCTTACCTCTCCGTTGACTAAATTGACGCAGAAGGTAATTAAGTTCCAATGGTCAGATGCTTGTGAAAGGAGCTTCGAGGAGTTGAAATTGAGATTGACTATGGCACCAGTGTTGGATCTACTAGACGATATTGATGGATTTGTAGTAAATTGTGATGCTTCGAGAATCAGACTTGGGTGTGTATTATTGCAACACGACAAGGTGATAGCTTATGCTTCCAGGCAACTCAAGAATCATGAAAAGAACTATCCAGCACATGACTTAGAACTTGTGGCGGTAGTATTTGTATTGAAAATTTTGCTTCATTATTTATAGGGGGTCCATGTGGATATATTCACGGACCATAAGATCCTTCAATATATTGTCAAGCAGAAGGAATTGAATTTGAGGCAATGAATATGGCTTGAGTTACATAAGGACTATGACATTGATATTCTATATCATCCGAGGAAGGCTAATGTTGTGGCAGATACTCTTAGCTAGAATTCTATGGGTAGTTTAGCACACTTGGAGGTATATCAACGGTCATTGGCCGAGGAAGTTTACCGATTGGATAGTTTGGGGGTTAGTCTTGCGGACTCTAGTGAAGGAGGGGTAATTGTGCAAAATAGGGCTGAATCATCGCTTGTTGTGGAAGTCAAAGAGAAGAAATACAACGATCCATTATTGGTGCAATTGAAAGAGGTGATTCATAAACATAAGACCATGGCCTTTTCTCTTGGCATGGGTCATGGTACACTAAGATACCAAGGGAGTCTATGTGTTCCAAATATAGATGGTCTCCGAGAGAAAATCATGATAGAGGCTCACACTTCTAGGTATTCTATGCATCCGGGTTCTACAAATATGTATCATGATCTTAAAGAAGTCTATTGGTGGAATGATATGAATAAAAATGTAGCGGACTTTATGGCGAGATGTCCAAATTGTCAGCAAGTGAAGGCCGAACACCAAAGGCCTAGTGGGTTGGCACAGAACATAGAAATTCCAATGTGGAAGTGGGAAATGATTAATATGGACTTTGTGGTAGTATTACCACGCACTCCACGCAAGTTTGACTCAACTTGGGTGATTGTGGATCGACTCAAGAAATCAGCACACTTTTTGCCTGTTTAGTCTACCGACATAACGGAACAATATGCTCAGTTGTATATCAAAGAAATAGTCAGGTTGCATGCACTCTAGTTTACTTCTTTTTTTAACAAGGAGAGCAATTCACGACTATGCTTTGGAAGAAATTTTAGCAAGGTTTGGGTACTCAGGTTAATCTCAATACAGTCTTTCACCCGCAGACTAACGGTCAGGTAGAGCGGACTATTCGAGGATATGTTGCACGCTTGTATTCTAGACTTCAAAGGTAGCTGGGATGATTATTTACCACTCATAAAATTTACCTAAAACAATAGTTATCATGCTAGTATTCAGATGGCACCGTTCGAGGCTTTATATGGAAGGAGATGTAGATCTCCCATTGGGTGGTTCGAAATTGGAGAAGCAGAATTGATAGGGACAGAACATGTGAATCAGGCCATGGAAAAATCATTAAGGAACGGTTGAAGACTGCTCAGAGTCGTCAGAAGTCCTATTCGGATGTTCGTTAGGGACTTGGAGTTCAAAGAAGATGATTGTGTGTTCTTGAATGTTTTACCCATGAAAGATATAATGTGATTTGGTAAGAAAGGGAAATTGAGTCCGAGGTATGCCAGGCCGTACAGAATCATTCAGAGGATCGGTGAGGTAGTGTACAAGCTTGAGCTACCACCGGATATATCATTGGTACACCCGGTGTTTCATGTGTCTATGTTGAAGAAAGTAATTGGAGTCCCAACACTCATTGTTCCGGTTGAGACTATGGATATTAATGAGGAATTAACTTATGAAGCGATTCGAGTTTATATTATTGATAGGCAAGTCCATAAGTTGAGAAATAAGGAAATTACCTCGGTGAATGTGATATGGAGAAACCACCAAGTTGAAAAGGCTACTTGGGAGGCCGAGGAAGAAATGAAGAAAAAGTATACTTATTTGTTTGAATAGACATGTATTTATAATCTTGTGATCTATGAAAATTCTAAGAGTTACTTTCTATGAATTATGTATCATTTGTACAAATTGACGTTAAGGGTGTTCCTTTTTGGTAATATATTGCTTGTGAGGCCACAATTGGTGTTGTTTTGTGTTATGTTACATCGTTGGATTCTGTATATGTTGTTAGGATGTGTTTTGGGATTATTTGACATGTGGATAGGCCCAGTTACAGGGGAGACTCTAGCGAATGTTTTGGAAATTTAGGGAGTTAGCCAAATTTTGAAACTACTGGTGAGCGTGAATTAACAGTTAGGCCACATTTGATGCTAATAATAGATTGTGACCCTCATTCGATGACAAATGATCCTAAGTGGGGGAGAATGTAAGGCCCCGTAAAAATTTGAAAAAGAAAATAATATTTTATGGGGCTGGACTAGGCTTACGTGTTTGAGGATTGTAGAGGAAAAATGCACTGGAAAGTAAAGGAAATATTTGGGCAGAAGAAATGCACTTCTGCATGCGGCAGTGATGGGCAATTATGAGACCAGGTTTGCAGTGCATTATGCGACTGCACACCAATTCTGCGGTGCATTATGCGACTGCAGAACAGGTCTGCGGACCACATAATGACCGCAGACCAGGTCAGTCATGCCTAGTTTTGGATGCCAAATTATGCGGCCGATAGGCGAACCGCATATCAATATTGCGATCCCATATGCGATCACAAACCTTGTTCCGTAGCTTCATTTTTGTATTTTTAAAACCCGACCCTACTTCGTTAAATACACGCTTTGGGCTATTTTTGAGAAAAAATCTGACACTTTTAAAGTTAGAGAGTGCCCTAGAGTGAGAAGGTGTTCTTCAACAGTTTGTTTTTCAATTCTTGCTCGAATCTTGGAAGATTAACAAGGAAAAACTCCCTAGGTCTTCATCCTAAAGGTAATATTCTACACCCTAACCCTCAATTTCGAATTTTGTCTAGAATTTGGTTATTAGCAAGATAATTTTGGGCTTGGGAGTTGTCCATCTTACATGTATGTATTATCAAAGGGTGTAGGAAGATTGTGAAGCTAAAAACGGTAAACAATGGGTTGTGGTATGATAGAATCCTCTATAAAAGGACCTTGAAACCTTAATGCACACCTAGTGTTTTATAAACTACTCAAATGAGCTAGAAACAAGATCATCTTCCTATTTTTTGATCAATTTGTTATATTTCTACATTAGATTAAAGTTTCAAAGAATTACGGAACCTTTTAGAGTTTAAGGAAGTTCAACTGAGGTATGTTGACTAAACCTTTCTCTTAGAATTGAATCCCACGATATTCATGTAATCTATGTAAGTCCCGAGTGGTTCATTATGAAATTGGCTATTCCTAGTAAGATTGTGTTAAAAGTTATATGTTTAATAAGTACCCCAAATACCTTATTTATGGTACGTTATCAATTGAGGATATGATAATAATATTAGCTGGACATTAAAAATGTTCGACTTGAAGTCAAATTCAAACGAAGGCTATTATGCCAAATTTTGTGAAGAATCTCTATTTGCCTTAGACTCTTAATTGCTCACATGTGTACTACATGCCTTTATTTGGATTGTTGTTTTTGTTATTGATGATGTTGATGTTAGAAAGTGAAAAGGTGAGCATGGAATACTAAATGCGGCCAACGTGCCATGAATGATTTTATAAATATGGCCATTAGTGCCAATGAAATGAAAATATGTGAAAGAACTATGAAATGCGATGATTGATATAAAAAGGTTGATGTCTCGAATAAGACAGCCTAGCCGATCAGGTCGTGATCGAATACCATGCCGCACACATGGTGGTGATTGTCTTGAAATTATGATTTGTGGTCGTGTATCCAATGAGATAGCCTAGCCTAGTCAATCGGATCGTGATCAGATTCCATGTTAAATGTATGGTGCTATTGATATTGAGGGTGATTGTGGTTGATGTCTTTAATGCTATATCCTAGTCGATCGGATCATGATCGGACTCCGTGCTTTGAGTACAGTGGTATTGTTATTGTGAATAATTGTATTTGAACGATGGTATATCAATAATAAGAATCTTCAACTTAAAAATATGGAAATTAATTTGAATACTATCTTGATCCTAAAATTGAGGTTTGATGTTGTTTAAGGCTTCGATTGATATTATGATATTCTTGTTTGTTTTATTTATCATTCTATTGAGAGGGTATTTTGTCAGTCATACTAGTACTATTCCATATGTACTAACGTCCTTTTTGAAGGGGCAGCTGCCTCTTCAATAGATGCAGGTGGTTCCACAGCAGGAGATATTGATTAGTGCTAGTGGTACGTCCTCTTCCCAGCTGAGTTGGTGAGCCCCACTTCATTTCGGGATTATGTATCTTTTGTTCCCCACGTATTGTTTTTGAGGTATAGCCGAGGCCTTGTTGCCGCCATTATCATAGTACTCTTTTGTATCTATTAGAGACCCCATAGACATAGTGTGAGTTGTGTATTGGTGTTGGAAAAGTCAAACTATGTGGTGTTGTGGTTGTATTACTTGGTCTATTTAAGAATTTAAAATGATGGAACTATTGGTAATAAATTGGTATTGTAGACATGAACATCTTATTGTCTAATTAACAAAAATGTGTATCCTATTTATTCATGGATGAGTTTGGATAGAAGAAAATCTAATAGGCTTGGTCTGTCGGGTTCACGCGGTTGATCGCCGGTCGCGCTCCCCGATTTTGGCGCGTGATAGCAGTCACTTAGAAAGCTAAAAAATACATAAATCAGAAGAATGATAAAACTTCACAGCATATCCAGTAGTCTAGGCTAAGTATTGTAAAGCTTACAATTAGTTTCACATGAATCATGCTACGGAGAATAAGGAAATGCTAATAGAACAAGACATGGTGAACTTCATCAGATTGTTTTTCACTTAAACAAATAAAACCTTATAGGTATAGTATCTATAGAAACAAGACAATCTTGTGACAATATGGAATACCATATATAGCTAATATAAACAAAGCAAACAAGTGAGTTTAAATCAACAGAGGTTTAACAAAAACAGAACAAGACTAGTGTTAACGTCATGAACTATAACATTGTAAGTAGACAAATCTCATAACATGCTTCATATCCTATTCATGATACAAGGTATGAAAACACGAATGTCAACATGAACTTTCATCAGTATATATCCAAATGGTCGAGTATTAAAAAACACTATCAGTGTCACACACTCAAATTCAGACATTGAGCTGAACGAAAAGGAATTAAAATAACCATCCTTAGGACAACTTACCAGTTTTTTATTTTTCCGTTAAGGATTTGTACCCGGAGTCAGCTCAAGAACAATTAGCCTCGATTAGAAATTAAAGAAAAAAAGGATGGAAAGATTGTGAGCGGATAGAAATTTTAATTTTCTCGTGTAGTGAATTTACTCTATTGATTTGTGTGTTTGTTAAGGGCATTAAAGCTTGGTATTTATAGCCAAGTAATTAGTGTTTTAGGGTTTGAGATTTTGAACTTTTATGACTAATTAGTGACGAACTTTGACGAAACATTTCATGACGAAATCTTCAGAATAAAATGAATAATCAGAGGGAATAATATGTGAAGATTTTACCCTCTAAAGATGATGAAGAACTAGCCGTTTGAAGTCGTTTAACCTCCGTACAAAAATTTTCCTAGAGGTCCTTGCGTTTGACCTCCATACCATCAGATGTCATACAGAGGTCATGAGATTCCTCCGAATCTTCTTGAATCGAAGATGCATGCAAGGTTTTATTGAGGGATCAGGCGTGAATGAAAGTTTGATGATGAGATTCTTAGGGTTTATTTTTTGGGGATAGTGTTTAGGTGTTTGGAATTTGAAGGGAGATGATAGAAAGGGGAATGTTTTGGTAGTGATCTCATAGTGACCTTGCACGGATTTATGCTAGGGTTCAGGTATTTCCAGAGGTGTGAGAGGATGAGAGAGATGAGAGAAAAAGGTTAAGGGGCGGCTGGTATGGTGGATATAATGATTAGGGTTTTAAGGGGTTGTGTACGTTAAAAATTGGAGGATGCATGTAGGCCTTTGGATCAATTGGATCGATGGCTCAGGATTTTTGCAGACATAAAAAGAGAAAAACAGTTTGGGGGGACTAAATAGGAGTCGTTGGATCATTTTATTCCAACAGTTAAGATTAATACATATTAAATGAAATTAATAAAAGAAAAGGATGATTAACCTGGACCGTTGATAAATGTGATCAACGGTCCCTGAGAAGTGTGTTTATTTTGTGAGTATTATATGTGGTAAGGATCACCAACTGGGAAAAGGGCTGTTGTATTGGCCTTGGGCCTGGATGGGTCAAAGGCTGTTTGGGCCAATTCTATTGGGTTTTTGAAAGAGAAGAGTGAAAAATGAAATTGAGTATACGGCCATCTTAATTAAATTTTATCAATTGCAAGTATAACCTATTTAGACTTTAACCCTCTTTTATCATAATTAATTTGATTAGGCTTCTTTAATCCCAATAAGATATAATAAGGCATAATTACAAATTACTATTTCCCTGTGTATTTATAAACTAACTTCATATTATCAAAAATAGTTAAATATCTTATATCAATATATTAAAATTACAAAAGAGGGTCGATTGGTAAATTAATTAAAATAATAGAGGTGATATAACCATAATTTTTTAAGGTTAAATTACTATTATTTAATTATGGACACATGATTAATATTAATAACTTTTTTTATTGTTATTATATTTTTTAGAAAAATATGTATCTTTAATAATAATTCAAAATATCACGACCCAAAACCTAAATTGTCGTGATGGCGCCGAACATGGAACTAGGCAAGCCAACAACTCAATTATTTCTATCAACTTTAAATTAAAGATGAGCTAATATAGGTTTAATAATTTAAGCTCTAATAAACTGGATAAGATCAAAAAACTAAATACGGAAAATCCCTAAAACCTGGGTCTCACCGAGTACATGAGCATCTATGTATAACAACATAACCTGGTACATTGTCTGGAAAGTAAGACTAAATGCATAAAACCTAAAGATAGGGAAAGGAGGATCAAGGTCTGCGGACACCAAACACCTACCTCGATGATCTCCGAAAAATTTGACTCCACGATTAACAATCACCGTGCTCGGATATGCCTGAATCTGCACACGATATGAAGGGTATAGTGTGACTACAACTAACTCAATAAGTGTCGCAAATAAACATGCCAATGTAAGAGAGGCTTAATTTGTTGAAGTCACTAGTTAAATCGGTACAATTCTATCTTTTTTTATTAACATAGTATGAGATTTAAAGCTAGCACATAAGGCTTCGTGATACAAATATCTGTATGTGCATGTGCACTGGTTCTCAAATACTTTTCTCAACAGTATTATGTTATGTAAGGTAAGAAAATAAGTAAATCAGATAAACGATCAATAAACTACTAGTTTCACACACCGCACGGACAACTCACATGTTGCACGGACAACTCACGTGCTAACAATATAATCTGTATGGACAACTCACATATCAATAATATCAATATATGGATCCGCATGGACAATTCATGTGTTGCACGGACAACGCATGTGCCAATAATTTCAATATGTGGATCCGCACGAACAACTCACGTGCTGCACGAACAACTCGTGCCAATAACATAATTCGCACGGCATAGCCGCAGGCCCCTGTCCAAAATATCATACATAAGAAATAAAGAAAGTGTATAGGTATATAATGAATGAAATGAGATTCTCCTATCCCTGAACTGGTGTAAATAACATGTTAAAGTGTAGGCATGTGCAAAGTGTGCTATCGTAGCTAAATCCGGAAATTTCATCAATGAAATTTATATATCAAGTTCGTTTAGGGATTAAACCTCTAAGTAGACTCATCATGGATAAATCAGATCACATAAACTGTTACCACATGTTATATATCAAAGCTCGAAGCTTAACAGTCATTTCTAGGCTTATAGGTGCCCAAGCACAACCCAAATATGAATACACAGCCCCAGAGCCTGCACATGGGATAATTCCCACACATGTGCACACCTAAAAGCACATGGCTATCACAACAATTTAGGCAACTGGTGCCTCAGCCGAGTTTAAATACGATACTTACCCCAAGCAACTTGAATCACTCTACTAGCAAGCCCTTGCCTCGCGAATCGGCCTCCGAGTGCCTCGAATCTAGCCATAAACAATTCTATACAATCAACACAAGCTAAAGGAATCAATTCCATAAGAAAATACCAAGTTCTTAATCAAAAGTCAAATGTCATTCTAAAGTTGTCCCCTGTTCCCACATCTTAAATTCTGATAAAACTCACAAAATCCGGAAGCCCATTTAACCATGAATCTAACCATATCAAATTTACCAAAAGCTAACACCAAATCGACACCCAAATCGCCAAATTAAACTCTCCAAATCCCTAGTCTCAAATGCCCAAATTACAACTTAAAACCACACAATCTATGTGGAAAAATCAACAAGGAAACATAATGATTGAGAAAATTAAACCACAAGTGACTTACCTCAATAATCCCTCTCAAAATGGTCTAATCTCGAGCTTGGAAATGTTCACAAATGAAGAAAATCTCGTAATGCTCGTTTTTAATACACTGCCCAGCCTTTTCCGCACCTGCGGAGCTTGGGCTCACACCTAGGTTCTTAGAGCCTAGGTTAAATAGGTCTAATGAGTCATGAGAAGGTTTAGTAGAGTCTTGCGAATCAGTACAGAGACGTCTGTACTTGTCTTCGAGAGGCTACCGAACCCTTAGGAAAACTTCACTTACTTGTATTCTTATCGTGCAGATTTGATGATTCCGAAAACTAAACTTCTATTATTATATTCTCTTACATGCTACTGGATGATGGACGGCCACCAGTACTACCAGCTAGGGCCGCAAGAGGTCAGTACTGTGGTAGAGGCCGAGGTACAGCTAATACAACAGCTAAAGCAGCACCTGCAGACCCACCAGTTGTTGTAGCTCGGGAGCAAATTCAAGATGTGGTTGAGCCGGTGAAGCCATCTCATGCGCCAGCTATGCTCATTGTGATTCTAGGCCTTCAGGAGGCATTTTTCAAGATATTAACTCTATGCACTAGAACTGCTCAGACGGTTTCAATTCAAGCCGCACCCGCCACCTCTCAGGCCGGGGGAGGTGCTCAGATTCCAGCCGCCCATACTCCAGAGCAGATGGTTGAGGCATTTCAGACACTAGGGGTACTACTAGTACATCCGGTTGCAGTTGCTCAGGCCCCGATTGGTCCACAGATGATTGACGAGGACTACAAGAGGCTATAGCAGTTTGGAGGCTCATTCAGTGGGTCTGAGTTTGAGGGAGCTCAAGACTTCTTAGATAGGTGCCAATGAATTCTTCACACGACATGTATTTTGAATACTAGTGGGTTCTTATTTATTACTTTTCAGCTGTCGAGGGAAGCCTTCAGATGGTGGGAGGCTTATGAGTTTAGCAGACTAGACAGCGCTTACGTGGAACGAGTTCTCCATTATCTTCTTGGAGAATTTTGTTCAACATAACCACTAGGAGGTGTTACGTAGGAAATTTGACAAGCTACGCTAAGATACGTATGTTGTGACCTAGTATTAGATGTGATTTTTAGATTTGGCTCGTCACGCGATCTTTTTTTTTACCACAGAAAAGAGAGGATTAGAAGGTTCGTTGATGGCCTCAACTATGGACTGCACTTTGTTATGAGTCGAGAGATTGCATCAGGTGTTATGTTTGACGAGATGGTTGATATTGGTAGATGGCTAGAGCAGGTCCGTATTCAGGAGAGTGAGGAGAGGGAGGCCAAGAGGCCTCGTGGTTCGGATGGTTTTATCTATGTTTCTTCAGGAGGGCAGTTCCACCATAGCACGGTTCATCCATATAGGCCCGCTCAGATGACTCGTCACATTCATCATGGTACATCTACTAGACATGGTTCATACAGTGCTCGTGGGGTCATTCATCTCTCAGTGCTCTCCTAGTTTAGAGTTTATCTCGTACTCCATCTGTTCAGGGTTTATTTGTGCCAGGTTCTTCTAGCAGCTATTCTGGTTCTTGGGGTCCAATTCAGTCCCCACCACCATTGGGGAGTTTCTTTGAGTGCAGGGAGTTTTGACATGTGTGGAGGCAGTTTCCACCAATACTTTGGAGGTCCAGTTTAGTAGAGGGGTCAGGTTATTACTTTTGTACCAGTTACTTCACCACCCTCCTAACCAGCTCGGGGTGGGGATCAGGCAACTAATGGTCGCCCTATAAGGGGAGCCCGATCAGGTGGCGGTTAGGCTCGATGATATGCTTTGCCTTTCAAGCCATAGGTCGTTGCTTCAGATGCAGTGATCGCAGGTATTGTCTCAGTAAGCCACAGGGATTCTTCAATATTATTTGACCTTGGTTCCACTTATTCGTATGTATTATCATATTTTTCTCGTTATCTGGATATGCTTCGTGAATCCTTAGTTTCATATGTTCATGTATCTATGCCAGTGGGCAATTCTATTGTTGTGGACCATGTGTATCGGTAGTGTGTAGTGAATATTGGGGGATTTGAAACTAGAGTTGATCTTTTATTTCATAGTATGGTTGATTTCTACGTGATTCTGGGTTGAAGGATGAGAAGCTTTTTGCCAAATTCTCTATGTGTGAGTTTTCGGTTAGTTTGGTGGCGTTATTGGGGCACGTGGTGTCCACTGAGGGTATTAAGGTGGATCCAAACAAGAAAGAGGTAGTTCTGAGTTTGCCCAAACCAGTGTCATCTAGGGAGATTTAGAGTTTCCTCAGCTTGGTCGGATATTATCGTCGCTTTATAGAGGGTTTTTTGTCCATTTCAGCGCCTTAGAACAGGTTGACCCAGAAGGGTGCTCCATTCAGGTGGTCGGAGGAGTATGTGAAGAGCTTTCAAAAGCTCAAGACTGCCTTGATGATAACGCCAATTCTAGTTTTACCTTCAGGATCAGGTTCTTATATAGTGTATTGTGATACTCTCCAGATTGGTATTTGGTGTTTCTTGATGTAGGAGGGTAGAGTGATTGGTTATGCTTCACTCCAGTTGAAGCCTCATGTGGAGAACTACACCATCCATGATTTGGAGTTGGCTGCCATCATTCATGCATTGAAGATTTTGAGGCATTATCTCTACGGTGTGTCTTGTGAGGTATTTACGGATCATCGGAGTCTTCAGCACTTGTTCAAACAAAAGGGCCTAAATTTTAGGCAACGTAAATGGTTGGAGATAATAAAGGACTATGATATTACCATTTTGTATCATCCTGGGAAGGCTAATATGGTGGCCGATGCCTTGAGTAGAAAGGCGGTGAGTATGGTTAGCCTTGCATTTATTCCTGTTAGTGATAGGTCGCTTGTATCAGATGTTTCAGGCCTTTGCCAATCAGTTTGTGAGGTTAGATATTTCGGAGCCTAGTCGTGTTCTATCTTGTGTGGTTGCTCGGTCTTCTTTATATGATTGCATGAGAGAGCGTCAGTATGATGACCCCCATTTGCTTGTCCTTAAGGACATGGTTTAGCATGGCGATACCAAAGAGGTTTCTATTTGAGATGATTGGGTGTTGTGGATGCATGGTCGGATTTGTTTGCCCAATGTAGATGGATTACGTGAGTTGCTTCTTGAGTAGGTCCACAGTTCGTGGTATTCCATTCATCCAAATGCCGCAAAGATGTACCAAGACTTGAGGCAACACTATTGGTGGAGGAAGATGAAGAAACACATTGTGGAGTTTGTAGCTCGGGGCTTGAATTGTTAGCAGGTGAAATAAGAGCATCAGAGGTCGGGGGCTTGCTTGAGAGGCTTAATGTTCCGTAGTGGAAATGGGAGCATATCACCATGGACTTTGTAGTTGGGCTCCCACGGACTTTGAAGATGTTTCATGCTATTTGGGTGATTGTGAACCGATTGACTAAGTCCGCGCATTTCATTCTAGTTGGGACTACCTATTCTTCAGAGTGGTTGGCGGATATCTATATCCGCAAGATTGTTTGCCTTCAAGGTGTGCCGTGGTCTATCATTTCAGATCGGGGTACAAAGTTTACATCACAGTTTTGGAGAGCATTGTAGTAAGATTTAGGCACTTAAGTTGAGTTGAGTAGAACATTCCACCCTTAGATGGATGTTGCCTACATGGTGGGAGAGAAGGTATTGCTCAACGTTTCACCCATGAAGGCGTTTATGAGTTTCTAGGAGAAGGGTAAGTTGAGCCCTCGGTATATCGGCCCTTTTATGGTGCTTGCGAGGATTGGAGAGGTGGCTTACAAGCTTGCATTATTGCCCAGTCTATTGGGTGTTCATCAAGCGTTTCATGTTTCTATGCTCCGGAAGAATTTAGGCCATCTGTTTTATGTTTTGGACTTTAGCATGGTTCAGTTAGATGTGGATTTGACTTATGATGCACAGTTAATGGTCATTTTGTAAAGGCACATTCAAAAGTTAAGGTAAAAAAATATAGCTTTAGTGAAGGTGTAGTGGAGAGGTCAGCCAGTCAAGGAGGCTACTTAGGAGACCGAGTGGGAGATGCAGAGTAGATATCCACACCTATTTGAAACTCCAATTATGATTCTAGACCCGTTCAAGGTCGAATGTTTGAGTATTATAGCCTTGTTCCCCCATTTATTTCTTATTATATGCTCAATTGTTGTTGTGTGACTTGCCGGGATGGTTGGTTTGGTTCTGGGGATATTTCGGAATGAGTTAGGATGCTTATTCCCATGATTGGAAGCCTGAGTTGAAAGAGTAGACCGGATGTTGACATTTGTGTAAATGACTCCGGAAAGGAGTTTTGATGGTTCTGATAGCTTTGTATGGTGATGATAGCTTTGTATTTTGGACTTAGTTGTTACACCCCATATTTTCGTACGTGAGTGTACATCGTACTTTAATTGATGTAATCTCGGAAATGAGATTATATTTGAAAGTACATAAAGTAAGTTAATCATGTTACCTTGTAGGTTAAAAATATTTAAGATCATGAATAACAAGTACCAAGAGGGTTGGAAAGCTCAGAAGCTAAACGAATTGAAGAAAATAAGTTTTGTCGAAAGTCGACAACATTAGAATGTTATAACATTTAATTTTGGGGTGACACTAGGGTGATTAATATGATAAGGAGTTTTGTTATGAGTTATTTTAGTCTTATGATAGTCGTGTGTTACGTTTTGAAGTCAAGTGAGTTGTGGAAACAAAGTTGGAAAAGGTCATCACAAGTTACATTCATAATATGCTGAACTTTAGGTCAAATGTAGATGCGCTTTTATCCCAATACACTTGAAATTATGGTATGATCCATATAAAATATTGAAGTTCTATGAGTCTAGTTTCCAACACATTAAACCGTTTGTCGATACGACATCAAAGTACAAAGATATTCATTATTTTACGAGACTGCGCAAGCAGTTCCCATGGGACCCACTTAGGCGGTGGGTGATTCTCTAACCTTTCAAGATCCAGCCAAGGCACATTTGGGGGTCATAGTTTTACCCAAAAAGACCCTATACTCTTCCAAACTAATCTAAAAGTAGTCTCCGTAATTCTAGAGTGAAAACCAAAGATAAAAACATGAATCCAACGCTAGAAATCCTGTGGTGCTTCCTAGATCGTAGTTCTTCATCTTGTGGCTATTTTGGAGGATCCTTCAAAGTTATTTAACCTCAGATTCCGTCTTGTTCTTTTTTATTAAGGTAAGAATCGGTCTTTCCCACATATATATTAGAGTTTCAAGGATAAATACAAGTGTTTACACACCAACTTGAACATAAAAGTTGATTCAAGAAGAGAATACAACTCCTATAGTGTTGTGCTGTGATTGAGGGTTGTTGTGAGATACTCCAGCTGGGGATTTCAAGTTTTACATACTTTCTAAGGTAAGTAAATCATGTTCTTGTTGTGATTTATATTAATCATGTGTTGGTTGAGTTGTTTGAGTGAAAATCTACAAGATAGTAATTGACATGGCATGAACTCGTTATCTTTTTTTGTGCGTTGTGTTGAGGGTATATATATAGTTGTCTATGGTTGGAAATTGTTATAAGTAGTTTTATTATGTTGTGTCTTGTGTGGTTAAGATTATATGTGTGCTAACTCAGTTGACTGAAGAAGATAACAAGAAAAATAAGAGGTTGACGATAAATGTTAAGGTGCTAGGCGTGTAGACTCTTTTTGAAGATAAATCTTATGATGTTTTGGGCAAAAACTGACATGGTAAGCATAAGTATGATGTTATATATCTGTAGTCAGATTCATGGAAAATGAATTAGATTAAATTATATCTTGTTGTTGTTTGGGTTGTTTGGTGACATTTAGTAATTTATGAGATGTAGTAAAAATAGGGGAGGTGATGTCCATTTTATTGTAAAATATTTGTTTTGACACAGGAGAGTTACAATGCTTATGTGATGACGACGAAGTCGGTTTACTTATTGTAGACGTAAGAAGATCATATTGAGCTCGGTTGATGATTGGATAGAATATTTCAACGGTATGTTAAGGAACTTCCTTATTTCTTTTGGCATGATCTAATATAAAATGAACATAAACGATACGCTATTTCATAACGGATCTACTCCTAGCAACTAGGGATGTCCATGTTGTTCTTTCCTTATAAAGTTATTCTAAGAAAGTATGTATCATCCTTGAATCCTATTGAGGTTCATATTGATGGTATGGATGTTCATAATATTAATCAAAGGTGTGACGACCTTACGTCACTCCAAAAGGTTTAGAATATTATTCTAATGATACATACATATATATATATATATATATATATATATATATATATATATATATATATATATATATATATATATATATATGTGTGTGTGTGTGTGTGTGTGTGTGTGTGTGTGTGTGTGTGTGTGTGTGTGTGTGTGTGTGTGTGTGTGTGTGTGTGTAGTATCTTTGTAGATAGTAATAATCCCCTGTAGTTTTTCTTTGTGCCTCGGTTCTTTTCCATTTTAACTCTATGGAACCGCGCTATAGTCGGCCAGGTACAACACCTATTGTGCAACCACTAATCAGTTGGGTTTTACCGAGCTCCACGTGTCCGGGTACGATATAATGATGATGATGCCCACATAGGCGTATGTTTTTAAAATTTTATGTACATATATATATATATATATATATATATATATATATATATATATATATATATATATATATGTATGTATGTATGTATGTATGTATGTCAGTAGCCGTCAGAGGCACTCAGATGTTACACGTTGTATCCTCTCTATCTCTCTTTACATTACTATTCTTATTTATCCTCTCCTGATTTACATACGCGATACATTATTCGTACTGACATCCCTTTTTCCTAGGGACGCTACGTTCCATGCCCGCAGGTCCCGATAGACATGTTGACAGTCCTCCTAGTACGCTATCAGCTTAGTAGAAGGTGTTGGTGCACTCCACTAGCTCCAGAGTTGCCTATTTCATCAGTATGATTTGGACATGTATTGATTGGTATGCCGAGGTCTTGTTCCGACTTTTATGATATTTATGTACTCTTAGTGGCTTATAGACAGATGTCATGTATATGGATACTTGTATGTCCTTGTCGGTCTATGGTTTGAGTGTACAAATGATCATGTCGACCTTATAGGTCCATATGTTGCATGTATAAGTTTGTATATCATGTTGGGTTGTCCTATATCAATTATTCCCTTATATGTTATTCCGGTAATCTCATAACGGCCCTTCTATCCCATTTACCCATGATGATATGATAAGAATGATACGTTACATTGGTACTCTTTTGAGTAAAGCACCGGGTACCCATCACCGCCTTCCACTTTGGGTCATGACAAACTTGGTATTAGAGCATTTCTATCATAGCTGAATATCAAATTCCTAGGTATGAATATCTATTCACCCATATGGTTTATAAAGCAACAAGAGAATTAGAAGGTAGATACAAGTCTCAACAAATAAAAAATTCAAGGTGAAAAAGGGTACGAGTTACCCAGTTAGTGAAGATTATCAGCAATTACAATTAAGGCAGATAAATATAAGTATTATGAGTTACCTTCATCAATAACAAAGGTATCTATAATTTACCACACCCGTCTCAGTTATTCCCTATGAGAGCTGGTAGATATAATTTAAGAGAAGTATAGGATATCATGATCCAGCTGGGGTTAGAGTGACCCAAAATGGTTGATGGATTGTTAGCGTTAGCTGATATTTCTGAAGGATATTGCAAACGTGGTAATAGTTCTCCTTATGAGACCCCAGATGATGCACTCTATAGTAGCACAGTTATATATGAATACTAGAATGTTCCAAAAATTCAGAAGATAAGCACTAGAATCCTAGAAGGGGTAAATATTTACCTTTGTATGGCTCAAATCTATATGTAAAGAGAGAAAATTAGGTGGCCCAAAGAGCCAGTGGATGGAGCAAGAGGAGCTAAAAGCGAAAAAGTATTTTGTTGAAGTTTTCAGAATAAGGTAATAAACGAAAATATTAACATGAGAATAAGAAGAGAATAAATGAAGTATTATGAGTAATATGTGATTAAATGGTTTATGACGGTAAATCAAAATATTACAAGATGATAGAGTCTATAATCAAGTGAAGAAAAAGATAAGAAGTAACAAGCCTTGAGACAACAACGAGTATATGCCATAAAGGATAAATGTGGTAAAAAGGCGAAAGGAATGAGATAGCATTTATTCTGACCACATATATGTTACGAATCCTGAAGAATATGCAAGCACAATGCTGAGGAGAAGAAGTAAAGGTTCCTTCCCGAGATGTTATTGATAAATAAGTGCGAATAACCACTTGATACAAAAAGAGCCAATGCGAGAGGTAAGTTAAGAGAAAGAAAATAACCCAAGAGAGATTACGTGAAATATAGATATGATAATGGACCAACGAGTAGTTAGTAGTTAATTCAGGAAGAGTGTAGTTATGACTAGACAAGATGACACAAATAAATCAACAGATCATGCAAGATAACAGTAGTGAACCACAACATATGGAATTCAGTCTCGTAGATATGCCATCGTGATCCTTGAGAAATATTCAAATATGAGTTGTGGTAGTTAAAAGTACCGTATAAGTATTACGGAAATAAAATAAAGTACCACTGGGGAGACAGTCAAAATTTCAGTTCAGAAGCAACCCTACAGCATAAGGGTGCGAAGTTAAGTAACTAAGGATAATTATAGGCAAGTAAGAATGTCAAAAATTCCTTCAAGTATACGATGTAATAAGCTCGCAGCTTTACAGGAGACATGGGGTCTCCACTATGTACTACCAAGAAAGACTAGCTGGGAATATAAGGAAGAAGGATTCAACCTAAGCATAGTGTCCTAAAGAAGAAGTGATCTTGTAACAACATTATCCTTACAACATCGTATGCACTCCATAAGAAAGTGGCACCTATCGTGACTAATGAATGGGAAGTAAAAATCAAAAGTAATATTCGCGATCATATGGGCTGCATGGAATTCCAATATGTGTGGGTACTAGGATAAGACAAGTATTAATGCAATAAGTGGCAGAACGACTAGGAAAAGTAATTGCTTACATTTAAAGTCAAATAAGAAGGCCCGAAAGAAAATCTATTGTGCTAGCAAGTTAATGAAAGGTTTGTGAGTAGTATAAATATATATGTGTAGGTCGCACGCTAAAGTATGGTAGAGTGACAATATTTTAGGTATATAGGAATAAGGACAAGAAAAGGTGGGTGAGAAGGTGACAAGAATAGGTAAGGCTTCGAAATTAAGCCCATCAAAACAAGAGAGCTGATGGTTTCCGTAAGTTATAGAAAGCTCAATATAGCCTGAATGAACTCAAAGGAGTATAAGACTAAGAGCATTTAGAAGAGATGTAATGTTTCCCTAGTAGTAGAATAGGGGGATGATGTTTAGGCCTTTGATTGAGTAATGATTTAAAGAAAAGGGATTGCATGAATTGCACGGGATTAAAATACCCCTATAAGATGAATCACGTTGGGATGTTATGAAATACGGTTATTTACGTATAGTATCGTCTCTAGGTGGATTAGGAAAATCACTTCAAATGTCCCTCGATGCGACACAAGCCCTAGTGATAATATATTACATAAGAGGTTTCAAGTTATCAGTGGTAGATTATGGATCAACATTAAGGTGAATCAATAATGGATGGATAAAAATTACAAACTATGAGATAAAATTAGGTCGCCATTCTTAAGATGAACAGTAATGAGGAAGCATTAAAGAACTTTGATATATATATATATATATATAGGATAAGCAGTGAGAAAGTAACCTGGAGTTGGGTAGCAGACCTCGGTATTAATAAACTGAAGTAAGTGTTATGGTATAGTATAACCTACCTAGATATAGTAAATCCATAAGCATAGATAATCAAGGCTATGAAACAAGATATAGCAATAGTCGTAAGTTCGACAAAGTACCAAGTGAAGGACTTCAATACACCTATAGATGTCTAGAGGGACGGTCTTGTTATAGTTCTTTGTATGTTCACAACGTGAGGCCTAGAGATTGAATAATTGTTTTAGGAAAAAGGAGAAAAGAGTCGCATAGGCATAACAGAAGGTACCAATAGTTATGAGAATGGAAGAATTTCGACCATAAGTCATGGGGTGAGAAAGAGGCCAAAAGGGGGGAATGCCCTGGCCTTTGGATTTATTCACAAAACAGATTCCTAGATGGCAAGGACAATATTATAGTATTTGTAATAGCTATAGGTTATAATCCTGATAAGGGCATCAGTCAATACTCGAGGACGAATGTTCAAAAAGGGAGAATGATGTTACGCCCCATGTTTTACGTGAGCGTACGTCGTAAGTTAATTGATGTAAGCTCAGAAATGATATTATATTTAAGATATTTAAGATCATGAATAACAAGTACCAAGAGGGTTGGAAAGCTTAGAAACTAAACGAATTGAAGAAAATACGTTACGTCGACAAGTTTGGAATATTATAACATTTACTTTTTGGTGAGACTATGGTGCTTAACATGATAAGGAGGCTATTTGATGAGTTATTTTAGTCGTATGATAGTCTTGCATTACGTTTTGAAGTCAAGCGATTTGAAGAACAAAAGTTGTAAAGGTCATCAGAAGATACATTCATAATGTGCTGAATATTAGGTCAAATGTAGGTTGAGCCTTTCTACAAATATACTTGGAATTATGGGATTCTCCACACACAAAATTCCAGGTCTACAATTCTAGTTTCTAGAATATTAAAATATTTGTCGATACGACATAGGAGTACAAAGATATTCTCTTTTTTTCGAGACTGCGCAAGTAGCTCCCATGGGACCCACTTTGGCGGTGGGTGATTCTCCAACCTTTAAAGATCGGGGAAAGGCTCATTTGAGGTAATTACTCGACACAACCAGACCCTATACTCTCCCAAAACACTATAAAATCATTGTCCATGATTCCGGAGTGAAAACCAAAGATAAAAACATGAATCCAATGCTAGAAATCTCGTGGTGCTTCCTGGATCGTAGTTCTTCATCTTATGGCTGTTTTGGAGGATCCTTCAAAGTGATGTAACCTAAGATTAAATCTTGTTATTTTTGGTTAAGTTAAGAATCAGTCCCTCCCTCATCTATATTAGGGTTTCAAGTAGAAATACAAGTGTTTACACACCAACTTGAAGACAAACTTTGATTCAAGAAGAGAATACAACTCCTATAGTGTTGTGGTGTGATTAAGGGTTATTGTGAGCTACACCAGCTGAGGATTTCAAGTTTTATATACTACCTAAGGTAAGTAAATAATGTTCTTGGTTGGGCTTAAGGTTAATCATGTATTTTTTGAATTGTTTGAGTGAAATTCTACAAGATAGTAATTGACATGGCATAAGGAATCGTTATCTTTTTTTGTGAGTTGTGTTGAGGGTATATATATAATTTTTTGTGGCTGGAAACTGTTATAAGTAGTTTTATTAGGTTTTGGCTTCTGTTGTTAAGCTTATCTATGTTCTAACTCAGTTGACTGAAGAAGATAACATGAAAAATAAGAGGTTGACGATAAAGGTTAAGGTGCTAGGCGTGTAGACTATTTTTGAAGATTATTCTTATGATATTTTGGACTGAAAATAATATGGTAAGAATATGTATGATGTTATAGATGTTGTTGGCAGATTCATAAAAAAGGAATTGGATTAAATTATATTTTGTTAATTGTAAATCGAGTTTGCCGCTCAACACAAAAAGCGTGTTATACAAGAGAAATTTTGCATACACGGCTTTTACATAACACAAAAAGCAAAATTTACACAAATCCTAAGGTGTAGTTTCCCCCACACAAACATAGGCAAGATGCCTACCTCAACTAGGCCAACTCAATCCTAAGAAATAACTTTACCCTAAAATTCGCCTCCACAAGTGACTTAATAATATCAAACAATACAAGAGAAACCAATTATAATAAATAAAGCTATAATCTTTGCATTTTCCCAAAACGTAAACAAAAATCAAAGTTGGGCTCGCTTTGGAATCTGAATCCAAGCTTACCTGAGCGAAACCCAAACCAACATGCTCACACAAAGGAAAACCGACTCAATCGGATTCCGATAGCTCAACCAATTTTCCAAAATATCGCTCTTGTGTGTTCATAAATCAAGAGTCCAACCCACACTATTTGGGTCCCATATCTCCCGAAATACACCTACAAATCTCGCCAAATTCGAGTATGTTATTCTCCTAATAAATGAGAACAAGACCCCAAAGGAATCGGAAAATAAAAGCCTCTAACTCATTTTCAATTTTTAAAATTTAGGACAAAACCCTAGGTCTTGATTTAAAGAACTAAATGGGTTTTCAATTAAAATCATGGATTATCGCTTAAACCAAGGGAATGAATCAAAGGAAAATACTTAGGTTATGGTTTAGACCTTAACCCATGGAAGAAACTTGAAGAACATCCTTCAATTCTCCCAATCCCAAACTTTCAAGATGAGAAAAATTCCAACAACGTTAATAGCCAAAAATGCCTAGTTCTTCTGCCAAATGATTCTGAATCTCGCTTTTGATGCCTCCAATGGGTTTCGCGTAAAATTCTAGTCAAGTTAGACTTTTGAATCACTCCATTTGACCTTATAATAAATGTGATATGTTGGTTTCAATATTTTGAAATAGTGAAGATCTTTAAATATGAATTCAGTGGTAATTTCGAAATTAATCGGAACGATCTGGCAACCCAATTGTTAATAAAATGACCATAAATTCCTCATACGATGTCAAAACTTGATGATTTCAGTTGCTATGGTTCTATAATTATGATGTAGATATAATGGTTTAGTCGAAACACGAATCTAAGGCTGTTTTCTCAATATGGTAACCTTTATGATCAAATCAATGTCGAAACCGAAAACAATCACCACACAATCGAAACTTATCCAAAATTCAGCGGAATTTAACCAAACTTTATGGACATGTCCAAAATCAGCATACAAACTTATTGTAATAATTATAACCCGATTCCGAGTCCATTTACTCAAAAGTCAAACCTTGGTCAACTCCTCCAACTTAAAGCTTCTAAAATGACAATCATTCTTCTAAATCAATCCTTAATCGCTCGAAAACCGAAACCAATCATACAAGCAAGTCATAATATATAATATGAAGCTACTCAAAGTCTCAAACCACTAAACGGGATGCTAAATCTCAAACGATCAGTCGGGTCATTACATTCTTCCCCACTTGAACATACATTCGTCCTTAAACGTGCCAAGAGTCATTCCAAAGACATCAAATCACCATATTCCCTCACCATACACATAACCATGGGTGATCCCACATCACCCCAATAAATAAAATCCCGATAACACCACCTAACAGAGGATTCTTACTTCAAGCTTAGTCAATAAACCTTTAAAACCAAATCACCAACATCCAGAATTCATTATATGACTCGATTCTTGCATCTACGCACCGTATGACTTCGAACATGCAATATCAATCCTACCACAATAGCTGCTCGATAACCAACCCGACACCGGTAACAAACCTCATATCAACTAAAACCATGTTCTAAACCTTCGTACACTGCGAATGAGCAATGAAACATATAGAAAATCATAACCACTCATCATATTTTCAAGTCGTGGAGCTCTCTTGCCCGATAAAAACAATATCCAAAATCTAAGCCAACTACTGACACAATTCTTGCAACATACCTTAATCAAATCTAATGGAAATCATTTCAGGCCCAATAACCTCACCTCATACAGTACATGCTACTCTACCTACCTATCACACACATCCTACTTAGAGCCACATACCATGCAATCTATGAACCAACGAACAATAACTCAAATATACCCAATGATGGAAAGATAATGGAAAGAAAAAAACCACCCCGCTAGCTCAATAGATACCACCAAGAAGTGCAATGATCAACCCACCATAAAAGGGGGGAAATATCACATAAAATAAGCACAAAGGATCATATCCTATCATAACTCTTCTACAACGCATGACCCAATCCGGCACCGGTTCGCCCGAAATACGTCGATCCATAATACTCACAATCAACAACGATAACCATATCTACACCAAACACTTTAAGTGAGTGACCATAACTATGGAGACATGTAAATCACTATATACCAAAAATAGGAAGACCATAACCAAGTCACAATCAACCAGTCAACACCCCAAGAGCAATCTTGCTCGAATTTTGCTAAAAAGCACAAACATAACTGCATCGGTGTGCAGATAACCAACAGGCCACAACCCATCACATCATAGGAGAGTAACACATGAGACATATTAGAACATGAATGTGATCCACTCTAAATGATAACATACCCCTCCACAATAACTATGATGAGTAGATAAAGCTGACCTAGTTAAGAACACACATCCTTATTAGACCTACTAGTAGCCTCCAAATCAATTTTGATTCTTCCGAAGTAGGTATATAGCCTACGAAAATCCCACATTAACATATCTATAGTACATACCATAAGTTGACAACCTCTTAACATACCTTCACCGTTCACATCATGAAACAATCTGCCTCGACAACCCTCTTAGTCTTCAAATCCCTAGAATACTAGAATCTTCATATCCAATCACAACTACACTACTCAAATAAATGACTCATTCCTCACTTACGGTCAGCCCACGAGAATTACTTCTATAATTTTTTCATGCCACAAAGCAAAATTTGGACATCGCTGATGCAAAGCACACAACATCATATACAAGTAGATGTAAAGAGATATATGATGTATGCTTCAAGCTGAATCAATGTCGCACAATAAGAAATAAAATGAGTGGTTCCTAATAGTTCAGTAGCCTCTTGAAGATAAGTACAGACGCTTTGTACCAATCTTCAAGACTCTACTAAACTTGATTATGACTTGTAGCGCCTACGAACCTAGAGCTCTAATACCAACTTGTCACGACCCCAATTTCCCACATTAAGATGTCGTGATGTCACCTAGTCTCTAAGACTAAGTAAGCCTAATTGTGACGACCCAAAAGGATCATCTTATGTTTTAGAACTCAAATATGCTCTCTTAAGCTTTAAAAATCCCATTTTAACCTCCTCGATTTATGTGCGCAGTCCGGCATATTTTCGGAAAACTTTTATGTTGAAAATTGATAAAAATAAGAATTTTTGGCTTAAAAGTTGATTTTAGTTGACTTCGGTCAACATTTTTGGTAAACGGGCCCGAATCCGTGTTTTGGCTATCCCGGTGGGTCTGTATCCAATTATGGAACCTGGGCGTATGTCCGGAATAAAATTCGGAGGTCCCTAGCTCGAGTTATGAACTTTTCATGAAAATTAAAATTCGGAAAACCTAATGTCTTTAAGAATTTATTGATGTTTGGCATTGTTAGTACCAGGTCCATAATTTGGTTCCGGAGCCCGGTACATGTTCATTATAATATTTAAGACTGGTCTGTGACATTTGGTGAGAAACAGAGTTGATTTGACGTGATTCAGACGTCTAGTTGAGAAGATAGGAATTTTAAAGCGTTCTTTAGAATTTCATTTGATTTGGTGCTAAATTTGTAGTTCTATGTGTTATTTTGGCGATTTGATCTTGCGAGCAAGTTCTTATGATTTTTTGGACTTGCGCGCATGTTTGGTGTGGATCCCCAAGGGCTCGGATGAGTTTCGGATAGGCCACAGGATGCTTTGGACATGGAAAATCTGGTTTTCTGCAGATTCTGGTGTTCTGGCATGTCCTTCTTTGCGTTTGCGAAGGTACTCTCACGAACGCGAAGAGTAAACTGGTCAGCTGGAATTTACTTCTTCGCGAACGCGAAGGCTTGGCCACGAACGCGAAGCGATGGGGGAGTTACCCTTCGCAAACACGTAGTGTTAGGCACGCCTGGGAGAGAGTCAGTGATCCTTCTTCACGAACGCGAATGCCAGGGAGGAGTAACCATTGCGAATGCGATGGCTTGGCAGCACTGCTCTTCGCGTACGCGACAGTGGCCTCGCGAACGTGACACTCACTGTCGCCGAACACAGAACATAATCCAAACACGAGATTTAGCCATAAATTCATTTTTCTTAAAAATCAAACGGACTAGAGGCGATTTTCAAGAATTAGTTTCTTCCCCAAAGTATTGGAAAGTGATTCTAAACCATTTTCTTTCAATTACCCATTTCATTTCATACATTTTCAACCAAAAATCTTGAGTTTTCATGGTTGAATTAGGGGTTTGGGTAGAAACTAGGGATTTCAGAAATTTGGGGATTTAGACCTCAATTTGAGGTCAGATTCCAAAACTAATTATATATCCGGGCTCGAGGGTGAATGGGTAAATGGATTTTGGTCCGAACCTCGAGTTTTGACCAAGTGGGCCCGGGGTTAATTTTTTACTTTTGGAGGAAAAATTTGGAAAATTTAATTAATGTAATATAATTGATTCCTTTAGCAATATTTGATATTATTGAGTCGTTTTTGAATCGATACTAGTTGTTTGGAGGTGAATTCTAGAGGAAAAGCTGTGATTGAGAATTAAGTGGCCTTCGGAGTAAGGTAAGTGTTGTGTGTAACCCTGACTTGAGGGAATTAGGAACCTTAGACTATTTGTTATGTGAAATTCATGTGAGCAATGTATATGTATGGTGGCGAGTACTTATGCGCCGCCAGTTTACCTATTTTCCATGTTTCTTCTGCTTTTCTTATACTGTCTCTTTCCTATGCCTAACTGCTACATGTTTATACTAGTGTTGTTAAATTGATCGTTCTTATCATTTTTACGGATTTTCTAGTGATAATTGAGTATTTACTTCAAAGTTGAGAATTATATTTTGGAACTAAATGTTGAAGTAAGGCTTGTACTTGTTATTCTATCTCCCTGTTGTTATGTATGCATTGTATTATGGTAAAGGAGAGTGTTAATACATGAAGGGTGATGCCGTGTCATATTGTGAGTGTTAATGCACGAAGGGTGATGTCGCGCCATATTGTGAGTGTTAATGCACGAAGGGTGATGCCGTGCCATATTGTGAGTGTAAAAGCACGAAGGGTGATGTCGTGCCATATTGTGAGGGTTAATGCACGAAGGGTGATGCCGTGCCATATTGTGAGTGTAAAAGCACGAAGGGTGATGTCGTGCCATATTGTGAGGGTTAATGCACGAAGGGTGATGTCGTGCCATGATATGAGAATTAATGCACTAAGGGTGATGTTGTGTCATTTCTATTGATTTTATGGTAAGATTGAGAGTACAAGAACGAAGGGTGATGCCGTGCATTTTTCCTTTACTATATTCGTTGTTTCTATTGATCCATAGTATATTGGTTGTTCCATTTCTCATTCTGCTATGGCTCTTTATTTCGTATCCCCCCCCTTCCAGTATATTTTCCCCTCCCGATAATTCTTGTCTAGCTCTTCATTACTGTTATTTGTATATACATTGTTAAATTATACAGGTTGATTTGTAGGTGCCTTGACTTAGCCTTGTCACTACTTTGTCGAGGTTAGGCTCGACACTTACCAGTACATTTGGTAGGCTGTACTGATACTAAACTCTGTAATGTATGTTCAGATTTTGGTACCGGCTTGGGTTGATCGAGATTTTGCTATTGGACCGTTATCCGGAGACTCAAGGTAGATCTGTCGGCATTCATAGACCTTGAAGTCCCCATCTATCATTTTTGTTCTACTGTTTCTTTCATTTAGACAGTTGTATTTCATCCAGACTATTACTTGTAGTGAATTCTAGAATGCTCGTCAATTGTTACTCCAGATTCGGGTTGTAGTAATTAATACAGTTTTTATATTATTCCTCACTAATTATTATTATTTACTGAATGGAAATAAGGATTTGATTTAAGAATCTCTAATGTTGGCTTGCCTAGCAAGTGAAATGTTAGGCTCCATCACGGTCCTGACGGTGGGAATTCCTGGTCGTGACACTAACACATGCTAATTTAACAACAAAATTAAACTATTTAATCATTTATCATAAACTATTAAATGTCATACATAGCCGCAAGCGGCCAATAGTTATTCATTTCACAAAATTAGTAGTATGGAGTCATAAGCACTACTAAAACACATTAGAATTTCAAAACACAATATTGGTTTGAATGACAATTTAACAGTAGCATAATGAAGTAAGATTGGGACTCCAATGCATACGAACGTCAAACAAGTATACCTTCAAGTCTCCCGCCGCGCACACACAACGCTCTACAACAAAATCAGAATTCATGGATCTGCACAAAAATGTGCAAAAGCGTAGCATGAGTACACCACAATAGTACCTCGTAAGTATCAAGCCTAACTTCGGTGGAGTAGTAATAAGGCCAGGTCAAGACACCTATTAGACATAGAAACCTATTCAAGATATACATAAGCTAACAATGGACAAAACATCAATGTATGACCAATGGTAGAAAAACATTATTGATTTACAGCCAATAATAAAGTAATAGAAACATAAATGGTAGAAAGTAGTAAACGAGTAATAAAGAAACAACATAGTCAGAATACCGATGAGATGTAAATGAACTCAAATAAGCAAAAACGGATGCCAACTCAAATAATCAAATCGCTCCCAGTGCATGGACTTACAACAAGAATTCCCCTGAGGTACCACACCTCATAAACCACAATTTCTAAATCTTAAACATATGGCACCTCGTTTCCATAATAACAGTCATCGTCGCACGGTGTAGCCCATATGCTACCATGAACTTGCAACCATGATAAATATTAATTTAGTTGAACGAATGACATATTTAAACACCATAAAACATAATAGTAATCTTGAATAAAGTAAGGTTTCAAATGAAATAATGAGTTAAATTTTTGAAATCAAGAAAAGTAAAATAATATATAATTTATACGAAACAGAGTATAAGATGGGTTTAATTTATAAATCACTAAAATTGAGTAAAAGTATCATTTTTAAACAAAACAAAACATAAATTAAATATAGAATTTGTTAAGAAAAAACATGATAATAATTTTAAGTACGGTAAACATCTAATAGGGTGATGAGTATAATTTGAGAACCCAATTATAGTAAAAGTGCGATAACCATTTAGAATAATAAGGTACTGAGTGAGATAACGAGTTCTATCTTAAGAGGAACATAGAATAAAGCATGTTAATAATTATTTTATTTAAACTATTATGTTACCAACAACTCAATAGAATATGATATAGTGACTCCACGCAATTGAATAATAATAACAGGGAAAGAAAACAAAAAATGAAAGTAAAATAGCAGATTTATGAAAACAAACTCAAACCTCACTATGAGAAAGCCCAGAATAACAAACCTCGTAATTTCATATAAAAATACTGAAAACTAACACAACAACAAGTACCACACACATAATCCGTTGTTGCACACAACCCGATCCCACTGTATACAAACAACCCTCCCTTATTTCACCATAGCATCATTTATCAATATCAAGTATCACGTATATAATTCGTTGCCGCATGCAACCCGATCCTACTATATCATCATAATTCATATCATATTCCTTCCTTATTCCACCATATCATCATTTATCAGTATCGAATATTACGTACACAAAATGTTGCGGTGCGCAATCCGATCCCACCATATCATCATTAATCAATATCATTATTGTCCCTTATTTAACCATATCACAACTGTTGTGGCGTGAAACCCGATCCAAAAATAATTTTAATAAACATAAGCAATCCAATAACTCAATTTACAAGAATTTCTACAATCAAAGGGTATGAGTGCAAGGCAATAAAGGAACCATGTAATAATCAAAGGAATACAACAAATTTTACAAAAACACAACAGGACAAATAAAGCACGTGACCATTAAGGTGTGCAGGTAAAATAGTTAGGGAAGGTAGCAAATAAGCACAGAGTCATGGAAGGGACGAAAAATCCAATATTCCCACAAAAAATAGCCCATGGCTTAACAACAATGTGTACAAGAATTTCAACAATAACAAAATGATTGGGAATGCTCAACAAGGAAAGGTATCTCAATATTTAACAACTCCGCCTCAATGTGATAATCGCTATTACAACTTCAACACCAATAATTCTACAAGATGATATTCCATGAAATAACAACTTCAATTAAAAGTGATTCAACAATTAAGAGGTAACAAGACAATAAGGAATACAATAACTTCCACTAAAGCATATAAGTGGAAAATAACAAGTAAGAGCTAGAACATGTGCTAACAACGTGAAATAGAACATGTAATAGTAGATTAACAATGAGAGATATGACATATTTTGACAATTCAATTAAAGCCATGGAAAGAGTCTAGATAATCTAAACTGGTCAAATACCACATATAGCTCGTGTATCCACTCGTCACCTTGCGTACACGTCTTTCACTTAACACAAATAACACAATTAACCCAAATCTTAAGCGGTAGTTTCCCCCATATAAAGTTAGGCAAGATACTTACCTCAACTAGGACAACTCAACCCTCCTAAATAGCGTTTTCCCTAATATTCGCCTCCACGCGGCTTAAAACTAACCAAATATGACTTAATTATATCAAACAATGCGAGAGAAACCAATTACAATAAATAAATCTATGATCTTTATATTTTCTCCATAATGTCAACAAAAGTCAATGTCGGCCCCCTTTGGGTTTTGAATCCAAGCTTACCCGAGCAATGCCCGAACCAATACAAGATCACACAAATGAAAGATGACTCAATCGGAGTCCAATAGCTCAACCAAATTGCCAAAATATTGCTCTTGGGTGTTCATAACCCAAGAGCCCAACCCACACTTGTTGGGTCCCATATCTCCCAAAATACTCCTCCAAAACTCGCCAAATTCGAGTATGTTGTTCACCTAATACATGAGAACAAGTCCCCCAAAGTAATAGTAAAACAAATGCCTCTAACTCATTTTCAATTTTTTAAAATTAGGACATAATCCTAGGTCTTGATTTAAATAATTAAATGTGTTTTTCAATTAAAATCATGGAATGATTCTTAAACCAAGGAGCTGAATCAAAGGAAAATACTTAGGGTATGGTTTAGACCTTAACCCATAGAATAAAATTTAAGAACATCCTTCAATTCTTCCAATCCCAAACATTAAAGATGAGAACAACTACAATAATGTTAATAGCCAAAAGCGCCAGGTTGTTTTACCTCATTTATTGTGCCAAACGATCCCGAAACTCGCTTTTGATGCTTCCAATTAACTCATGAAATTCGATACAATTTAGGCTTCATAATTAATCTATTTGACCTTATAATAAAGGAGATATGTTCATTTCAATATTTGAAAATAGTGTAGATTTTTATATACGAATTCAGTGGCAATTTTGTAATTAATCTGAAACATCTCGCAACTCATTTCTTAGTAAAATGACCATATATTCCTCATACGATGTCCAAAATTGTTCAGTTCCTATGTTTCTAAAATTACGATACAGATATAAATTTTTAGTCGAAATACGAATCAATGCCCGTTTGCTCAATATGGCAACCTTTATGCTCAAATCGACGTCTAAACCGAAAACCACCATACAATCCAAACTTATCCAAAACTCATCGGAATTTAACCAAACTTTGTGGACATGTCCAAAATCATCATACAAACTTATTGATATAGTTAAAACCCTAAACTTGATTTTGATTATATTTTGATGTTTTATCTTCATTTTTGGTAATTGGATTATGGGCTTTAAAGAGAAAAGGTGGGAATTTTAGCCTAAAGTCTCATAAAGTGAGTTTTTGAGTTTTGAATATCGACTCGGAGTTGGATTTGAATGCAACTAGTATGGTTGGACTCGTAATAGAATGGGTTATCGGATTTGGTGAGTCTCATCGGGTTTCGAGGCACGGGCCAAGGTTGGGCTTTTGGGTCGATTTCTGGTTTTTGATTAAGATTCGACCTTTATCAATTGGAATTGTTTCCTTGGGCTTTACTTGATGTATTTGAGTTATTTTTTGCTAGATTCTAGCCATTCGGAGGTCGGTACGTATAGGATGGCATTTTGGAGCATCGCTTGGCTTGCTCGATATTGGAATTGGCTTGTAAGAGGTAAGTAACACTTCTAAACTAAGTGATGAGGGTATGAAAACCCTGAATTTTGTGTGTTTGTTATTGAGGTGACGCAGATGCTAAGTGACGGGCATGTGGGCGTGCACCGTGTGAGTTGTAACTCCGTTATTTCTATGGTGCTGTGTAGTTACCTGAACTTATCTGTAAACATGAAATCTCTACGTACTAGAGCTATTTAGTTGTGATCCATGTTAGAAACCATGTCTAGACTACATACTTATTCTATTGGGGCCCACTGAGGTCATTACTGTTGTTGAGTTATTTGCTTACATTGCAATTTCATGCTCAGTCATGTTCATTCATTGCATATCATATCTCAGTCTCTGCTGTTATTTATTGATACATCATATCATCATTTTGGGCTAGTTTCATGACATTGTGAGCCTGAAAGACTAGAGAGATTGATGACTGGGTGAGGCCGAGGGCCTGATTTTGAGATATTGATACTATACGTGAGTTGTCAGTGCAATACGTGAGTTGTACGTGCGGATCCAGATATTGATACTATAGCATATGAGTTGTTCGTGCAGCACGTGAGTTGTTCGTACAGCACGTGAGTTGTTCGTGCGCATCCAGATATTGATATTATAACATGTGAGTTTTCCGTGCAGCACGTGAGTTGTCCGTGCAGATTATAGCACTTGGGTAGAAGGAGCCCCTCTGGAGTTTGCATACACACCTAGTAGGCGCAAGTACCTATTGAGTGCGAGTGTCGTGACATTGGGAGTACTGAGTGGATTCATACTCTGAGAGTATGCATATGGTTGTTCACTACGTTGCATTGCATTGACATGCACACTTAACATACAGTCATACAGACTTATTTTTCTCATGCTATACGATATTGCGTCATTCATGACTTCACATGCACATTGACATGTAGGCATAGAGATGTACTTTTCCTCATGCCATTTGATGACGAAGCATTTACCTGTTGAACTATTTTGGAAGGAAAAATCATGACTTTTGCAAACTTACTCATATTTTGGTGCTTTCGGTAAAAGATTTGGGTTTTCACTGATATACTTGAAAAATATGCCTATTTTCTGGAATTGTGAACGAGCTGAACATTGTATTTCAGAGTTATTTCCTATACCGCTTTCTATTATATTGTTCTGAGTTGTTGTTGGCTATTGGTGTTGGGCTTTGACCTGTGTTCTAGCTCGTCACTACTTTCAACCTAAGGTTAGGTCTGTTGCTTATTTGAAGACGTACATGTGTTCTGGTTGTAGCTGCCTCTTGTTCATGGTAGCCTTAGATTTATAAAAGTATGTTTATGTATATTTCGAATATAGGATTTATTTATTTCATACCAACTTTGTTAATTCAAATCTTAGAAACTCATGATTTGTACTACCAGTCCTTTGGAAGTTCTTGTATAAAAGCGGTTGCAAACTCATTTCTTTCATAATAAATCTCATTTAAATTGGTTAGTTGTTAATTGGCTTACCTGACGGATTGTGTTAGGTGCCATCACGACTAGATGGATTTTGGGTCGTGACATAAACCAAGGGAATGAATCAAAGGAATATCTTAGGTTATATTTTAGACCTTAATCCAAAGAAGAAACTTGAAGAACATCCTTCAAATCTTGTGCCAAAAACGCCCAGTAGTTCTGCCTCATTTCTTGTGCCAAACGATCCCAAAACTCGTTTTTGATGCCTCCAATTAATTCCTCATGAAATTCGAGTCAAGTTAGGCTTTTGATTTACACTACCTGACCTTATAATAATGGATATATGTTCGTTTCAATATTTGGAAATAATGCAGACTTTTAAATACGAATTCAGTTGCAATTTCTTAATTAATCTGGCAATCTAATTCTTAGTGAAATGACCAAAATTTCCTCATACGATATCGAAACATGTTTAGTTGCTTTGTTTCAAAAACTACTATACATATATAATGGTTTAGTCAAAACACAAATCAAAGCTCGTTTGCTGAATATGGTAACCTTTATGGTCAAATAGAAGTCGAAACTGAAAACCACCATACCATCCAAACTTATCCAAAATTCATCGTAATTTAACCAAACTTTGTGGACATGTCCAAAATCATCAAACAAACTTATTGGAATAGTTAAAACCCAAATCCGAGTCCGTTTACCCAAAACTCAAACCATGGTCAACTCCTCTAACTTAAAACTTCTAAGACGAGAATTATACTTCCAAGTCAATCCCGAACCGCTCGAAAACTGAAACCAACGATACACGCAAGTTATAATACATATTATGAAGCTACGCAAAGTCTCAAACCACCGAATAGAACGTTAAAGCTCAAAACGACCGGTCGGGTCATTGTATTTGAGTCCTGCGAAGGCGGATTTTAGGGGCAAAGCTATATTTGAGGGTTGATTTGGCCTAGTTGAGGTAAGTATTTTGTCTAACTTTGGGTGGGGGGAAACTATACCTTATAATTTAGGTTGATTGTGTTATTAGAATTACGTGGAAGACGTGTACACGAGGTGACAAGTGTGTGCACGGTCTTATATGTGGTATTTTGACCGGTATAGACTCTTAGGCTTCTTTCATACATTTAATTAATATTGTCATAACATGTCATATCTTCCATTGTTGAATTTGCTCTCACATGCTCTATTTGACGTTGTTAACATATGTTCTATCTTTTATTGTCAAGTTTGTTCTTATATGCTTTAGTTGAGGTTGTTGCCTCTCTTATTGTCTTGTCACCTATTTTATTGTTGAATTATCTTATTTGAAGTTGTTGATTATTAAGAAAAATTTCCTCGTTGAGTATTCCTCATTCATTTTGTTATTATTGATATTCTTGTTCAAATTATTGGTTGAGTTGTGGGCTATATGTTATGGTAGCATTGTATTATTGATTTTTGGCAAGTGTTATGGCATATGGGTACGTGTGGTGTGAGTTGATTATTGTGTTATGATATTGATATGCATATGGTGGTATAAGGATATGGGTTGATACACATGTGGTGAGATAAGGTGAGATATAGATATATGCATATTGCTAGTAAGGGAATTACTTGAAACCATGCGGTGATATAAGGGATCTAAAACGCATGTAACTATTTTGGGAAATATGTTTTCAAAATAAATGCAAAGCTCACGCGGTGATATAAAGAAGATTGTGATTCTGACTTGTGAAATGACATTGCGATATGTGATACCTCGGTTGTGATTCTTGTTGTACATTCCATGTTAAAAGGCTTGTTGACTTGAAACAGTCGTTACCTTTTTCTTCATTGTTTTTACTTGTATTTGTACGGTACTAGATCACTTCTTGTCCCTATCATGTGTTTGATCATTTGTTGTTCCTATCATGTGTTCACTCTTTGTTGCTCTTATTGCCTTAAATTTTGTTGTTAGCTTACATTATTATACTGGTTTGTTGTCATTTATTTCCTAGCTTTCCGTCATTAGACTGATAGTGTTTTGTTTTAGGCTGCTAGGGGATCCAGTTGTGTCCTTAATACTTCATTACGATTGTAGGTTAGGTTGTAGGAGGCTAGTATGCTAGTGTTTTGTCTTAGGATATTAGTTTTGTCTTCATTAGGATCCAGTTGTGTCCTTAATCAGTTTTGTCTTGTTGTGTCCATATTATTCCATTGCGTCTGTAGTACTATGCCATTGCTACTACTTAGTGTTATGGCTTTGCTCTCTATTTTCTAGTTATTACATTGATGGTGTTATCTTTCTAGATTCATTTGGTGTTACTGCTACACTGTCTCATTCCATCTTCATGTACCGAGGGTCTATTAGAAACAACTTCTTTACTACTCCATAGTAGGGGTAAAGTCTGCGTACACACTACCCTCCCTAGACCCTAATTGTGGGATTTCATCGAGTTTTTGTTGTTATGTTACATTTTTGCTTATCGATCAGTGGAGGTTGTACGATGACTCAGATTTGATATTCATTTCTGGGTGTGACGTGCAAGCTAAAGGATTCATTCGGAGATTGATTATGGGTTATATTGTGGGATCAGTTTCCACGCCGCAACATGGTGATATAAGTTATTTGTTTGTGACCTTTGGATTGGCCTCGGCTGTTAAGATAAGTTATATGACTGGTTATTCGTGACTCTGTGCTGGTTGATTTGAGTTTTGTTGATATGAGTTACCTGCATTCCTTCTATTCTTGTCTATTCTGTTATTATTTTATTATTGCGTACCGGTTAATGTAAGTGACCCACCTTAGCCTCATCACTACTTCGTCGAGGTTAGGCTCGACACTTATAGAGTACAATGCGGTCAGTTATACTCATACTACACTCTAAACTTCTTGTCCAGATACCCGAGTTGGTCCCAGTGGAGTATCATAGACTTGCTCTGATCCAGCTACCCAGAGGAGACTTGAGGTATAGCTGCACAATATCTACATCTCTAAAAGTTACCTTCTACTTCTTTTAGTTGTTCATTTGATTAAAACAATTATGTTTATTTCAGACCATTATTTGTAGTATCTTACACGCTTATGTATTCGTTACACAAGTTCTGGGATTTGTATTGAGATTTCATCACTTATTAGCTTATTTACCTTGTTTCAGACTTTTAAGTTTTACTTTATAAACATCGTATTTGAAACTTGTTAAAAATGGTTAATAATTATAACAAACGTTGGCTTGCCCAGCAAGTGAAATGTTAGGCGCCATCACGGTCCCGATGGTGGGAATTCCGGGTCGTGACAAGTTGGTATGAGAGTACTAGGTTTCCTAGGTCTCAAGAATCATGAGCAAGCTTCGTAGAGTCTGGAGGATCGGTACAGAGACTTTTGTACATATCTTCCAGAGGCTATGGAGTTTAGGAAAAATATCACCTCTTTCTTACTCTGTCATGCAATTTTATTATATCATTGATGATTGAACCATTCTATTCTTTTTCTCTCAAAGATGGCGAGAACACGCACAGCATCAGCAGCAGGGCAGGATCCAGAGCCCTTAGTTGCAGCTACAAACAGGGGCAGAGGTCGAGGCCGTGGTCGCGCCAAAGGACAAGGCAGAGCTCAGCCCAGAGCTTGAGCAGTAGCACCCACAGTGGAGCCTTATGTAGATTTTAATGAGGATGTTCCAGCTTAGACTGTACCCGTCAAACCATCTCATGACCTGGAGGGGTTCATATCCACTCCAGTGCTGCAGAATGCTCGTGTCCTCTTAGTAGGCCTTATGGAGTGTGTGTACCATACCAGTGTATTTCCAGTGGCACTAGTCACATGTCGGGCTGGGGAAGGAGCACAAACTCCCGCAACTCACACTCAGGAGTAGGTAGATCCCCTATATCAGACCCCAACAGGCCGGTAATAGGACCGCTATGTCTTCTTGGGCTGTGTTGAGATTGGATAAGTTTACCAAGCACTTTCCAGTTCACTTCATTGGCGCACCTTCTGAGGACCTACTGGATTTTATGGACCATTGCTATGAGGTGCTGCGGAACCTGGTATAGTTGAGACCAATGGGGTCGATTTTGCTGCAATTGAGATGACTGGTTCTGCCCAGAGATGGTGGAGAGATTATATGTTGATTAGACCAGCTCGGTCTCCTACACTTACTTGGGATCAATTCTCACAACTATTTCTAGAGAAGTTCATTCCTATCACTGTGAGAGAGGAGTATCACAGGTTGTTCGAGCGTCTTCAGTGGGGTAGTATGACTATCACCTAGTGTGAGACTCGATTTGTGGACCTAGATCGCCACACTGCCGTCTTGCTTCCTACTGAGAGGGAGAGATGGAGGAAATTTATTGATTGAGTCACTTACGCTATCAACTACAAATGGCCAAGGAGACCAGGCGTCGTATCTCTTTCCAAATGGCCGTATATATTGCTAGACGTATCGAGATGTTTCATGCTCAATAGAGGGGGCCAGTGTCTGATAAGAGGCCTCGTCATTTCTGTGGTTTCACCGGTACCTCATCTAGAGGCTGGGGTTCTTTTGGAAGATGCCATCCTCCTAGGCTGTTCATTTAGCTCTTCAGGTAGCCCACGGTGCTTCGGGCGGTCGTGGTTCTTATGGGTATCGTCCTAAGCAGCCAACATTCAGTGTACATTCAGCTCCTTTCAGTGCATCACCACTCCAGAGTTACTACAGTGGCTATTCGGACAGTCGGGTTCATTCCTCCTTTCAGCAGCCTCAGTAGCCGAGGGGGTGCTTTAAGTGTGGGGGCTTAGATCATATCAGGGGGTATTGTCCTAGATTATTGAGCAGCAGATCTTGGCAGGGTTCTCGTGCCATTATATCGGCACCGGTTACTCCACCGCCCACGTAGCCAGCAAGAGGTAGGCGTCAGGTAGCCAAATGTCGAGGTCATGCCATTAGAGGTAGAGGCCAGTCAGCTAGAAGCCGTCCCATAGACGTAGCTCAGAATGGTGGGGCACAGCCCCGATGTTATGTTTTCCCAGCTAGTCCTGAGGCCGAGTCATTTGATGTCGTTATCATACGTATTGTTCCAGTTTTCCATGGAGATGCTTCTGTTCTATTTGATCCGGGCTCTACTTATTCCTATGTGTCCTCCTATTTTGCTTCATATTTGATTGTACCTCATGATTCTTTGAGTGGTCATGTATATATGTCCGTACTTGTGGGAGATTCTATTATTGTATATTGTGTTTATCGCTCGTGTATGGTTTCTATTGGTAATCTTAAGACTAGCGTAGATCTCGTACTTCTTGATATGGTTGGCTTTGACGTTATCTTGGGTATGGATTGACTGTCACCTTACCATACTATGTTGGACTATCACGCCAAGATGGTGACCTTAGCCATGCTAGGGTTGCCTCGATTAGAGAGGAGAGGGACTCCTGGCCATTCTACTAACAATGTTATTTCTTATGTGATGGCTCGACATATAGTCGAGAAGGGTTGTCTACCATATTTGGCCTATGTTCGTGATTCTAGTGCGGAGGTTCCTTCTATGGATTCAGTACTAGTCGTGCGTGAGTTTCCAGAGGTATTTCATGTAGCTCTGTCGGGGATGCCACCCAACAGAGATATTGACTTCTTTATTGATTTAGCTCCGGGCACTCAGCCTATCTCTATTCCACCATACCGTATGGCGCCACCTGAGTTGAAGGATTTGAAGGAGTCATAGTAAGATTTGTTTGATAAGGGATTCATTAGACATAGTGTCTCGCCTTGGCGGCGCCCATGTTTTTAATTAAGAATAAAGATGGATCGATGAGGATGTGCATAGAGTATCAATAGTTGAACATAGTGTCCATCAAGAACAAGTATTCGTTGTTGTAGATTGATGACTTATTTGATCCTCTTCAGGGTACCAAGGTGTTTTCGAAAATTGATTTGAGGTCTAGATACCATGAGTTGAAGATTTGGGCATCCGATGTCCCTAAAACGGCTTTTCGGACTAGGTATGGGAATTATAAATTCCTAGTGATGTCATTCGGGTTGACAAAAGCCCCAACAACATTCACGGATTTGATGAACCAGGTATTCAAGCCTTTTTGGATTCCTTTGTGATTGTATTCATTGATGATATCTTGATCTACTCCCGAAGTTGAGAGGAGCACGAGCAGCATCTTCGGATTGTAGTTCAGACTCTGATAGATAGCTAGTTATATGCCAAGTTTTGAAAAAGTGAGTTTTGGTTAGATTTAGTCGCCTTTTTAGGGCATGTTGTATCGGAAAAGGGCATAAAGGTGGATCCTAAGAAGATTGAGGTAGTTCAGAACTGGCCTATACCTACTTCAGCTATTGAGTTCCGGAGTTCCCTGGGTTTGGCTAGTTATTATCGTCAATTCGTGGAGGGGGTTTCATCCATTGCGCCAGAACGGCGCAAATGTTGGTGTTTCCCACAAGTTCAGGATCTTACATGGTGTATTGCGATGCATTCCGTATTGGACTCGGTGCAATATTGATGCAGGGCGGTGATTGCATATGCGTCACGGTAGTTGAAGGTTCATGAGAAAAATTACCATGTTCATGACTTAGAGTTGGTAGTTATTATTCATGCGCTAAAGATTTGGAAGCATTATCTTTACGACATGTCGTGTGAGCTATTCACGGACTATTGGAGTCTATAGTATTTGTTCAAATAGAAGGATCTTAACTTGAGGCAGATGAGGTGGTTGTAGCTGTTGAAAGATTATCCTATCACCATTTTGTATCATCCCGAGAAGGCCAATGTGGTGGTCGATACCTTTAGTAGAAAGGTAGTGAGTGTGGGTAGCCTTACGTATATCGCAGATAGTGAGAGACCACTTGCAGCAGATGTTCAAGCTTAGGCCAATCAGCTCGTGAGGTTAGATTTTTCATAGCCCAGTCATGTTCTATCTTGCACAGTCGCTCGGTCTTACTTATATGAGAGCATCAGAGAGTGTCAGTATGATGATCCCCATTTGCTTGTCCTTAAGGGCATGGTGCGGCACGATGGTGACAAACAGGTTACTGTTAGAGAAGATGGGGTTTTAAGGATGCAGGGTCATATTTGTGTGCCCAATGTGGATAGGTTTCGTGAGTTGATTCATGAGGAGACACATAGTTCGCGGTATTCTATTCATCTGGGTGCCGCTAGGATGTATTAGGACTTGCAACAACATTGTTGGTGGAGGATGATGATGAAGGATATAGTTGCATATGTAGCCCGGTGTCTAAATTTTCAGGAAGTAAAGTACGAGCATCAGAGGCCTGGTGGTTTTCTTCACAGGTTAGAGATTCCTGAGTGGAAGTGGGAGCGTATCACTATGGATATTGTTATTGGACTCCCACAAACGCAGAAGAAGTTTGACGCGGTATGGGTCATTGTGGACAGGTTGACAAAGTCGGCACAATTTATTCCAGTGGCAGACACCTATTCTTCAAAGTGGTTAGCTTTGATCTACATCGGCGAGATATGTCGTCTTCACGATGTGCTCTTGTCTATTATTTCTGATTGAGGTACATAGTTCATCTCGCACTTCTAGAGGGACGTACAATTTGAATTGGGCACATAGGTTGAGTTGAGTACAGCATTTCATCTCCAGACAGACGGACGAACAATCCGAATGCACTATTCAGATATTGGAGGATATGTTTCGCACTTGCATTATCTTCCATTTCTTATCGCTTGCAGTGTTCGCCTACAACAACAACGACTAGTCTAGCATTCAGATGGATCCCTATGAGGCATTGTATGGGAGGGGTTTCGTTTGCCAGTTGGATGGTTCGAGTCGGGAGAGGCTTGGTTGTTAGTTACATATTTGGTACAGGATGCCTTGGATAAGGTCAAGATTATTCAGGATCGACTTCGCACCGCTCAGTCTAGGCAGAAGAGTTATGCCAACCGTAGAGTTCGTGATGTTGCATTAATACTTGGAGAGAGGTATTGCTCCTGGTATCACCCATGAAGGGTGTAATGAGGTTCGGAAATAAGGTCAAGTTGAGCCCTAGGTATATCAGACCCTTTGCGATTCTTGGGAAAGTGGGTGAGGTGGCCTACAAGATCGCGTTGCCACCTAGCTTATCAACAGTCCATCTGGTGTTCTATGTATCTATGCTCTAAAATTATGTCGGTGAGTTGGACAAGGATTTGACTTATGAGGAGGAGTCAGTGGCTATTCTAGCCCTACAGGTCTCGTAGTTGAGGTCTAAGAGTTATTCTTTAGTTCGAGTGAAGTGGAGTGGTCAGCCGATCGAGCCATCCACATGGGAGTCTGAGTTTGACATACGGAGTAGATATCCACACCTTTGCACCAGTCTACGTACCTTTCTATGTCTGTTCGAGGATGAACGTTTATTTTAGAGGTGGAGAATGTGATGACCCGATAGGTCATTTTCAGTTTTTGCCCTCATTTTTGTGTTTCAAAACCTCGATTAGCTCCATTTTTCCTTTCTCGATTTGCGTGCATAGTTTGTGTCTTCTTCCGAAAGGTTTTTATGTGAAAACTTGAGAAAAATGTGAAATCATGCCTTAAAACTCATTTGAGTTGACTTCGATGAACAATTTAAGCAAATGGTCTCGTATTTGTGTTTTTCCGATCTCGGTGGGTGCATATCATGATTTTGTACTTAGGTGTATGCCCAGAATCAAATTCAGAAGTCCCTAACTAAACTTATCTTAATTTGTTGAAAACTAGAAGTTTAAAGATTTAAGGAATTCATAAATTTGACCGTAGTTTGACTTTGTTGCTACCAGGTTCGGATTTCGGTTTTTGAACTTAGTATAGGTTCTATTTATGACTTGTCTGCAAAACGTGGTACAAAACGGAATTGATTTGACGTGATTCGGACGTACCGTTGAGAAATTGCATGTTTTTAAGTTTCATTAAGAAATTCATTAGTTTTGGTGTCTCATTCATAGTTCTAAGTATTATTTTTGGTGTTTTGATCGTGCGAGCGAATTCGTATGATGTAATTATACTTGTGTGCATGTTTGGTTTTGATCCCGAGGGCTTGGTGAGTTTGGGATAGGCTACATAATGATTTTTGACTTAGAAGCACAACCGGTGCTTGTTTACATTTGGTGCTGGACTGTAGATCTCGCATTTGCATGGTTTGGCTCGCAAATGCGAGCATTTTTTTTGCGAAGGATACTTCGTATTTGCGAGCATGAGTTGGCTGGGCAGAACTTGCAATTGCGAGGAAAGGTTTGCATATGCGGACATAGCAGTGATCGTATTTTCGATCCAAGAGTCGCAATTACGATTTAGCTGTGTTAGAGTAGGCTTCGCATTTGCGAAGTAAAGGTGCTCAATTACGGAAGGTGGGTGTTCGTAATTACTAATAAATTGCCGCATTTGCGACGACGACAAGCTCAAGGATTCTTCGCATTTGCGAGGGGTTGATTGCTTTTGCGATCATCACAATTGCAAACTATATGTCATAATTACAATAACTGCGGCTGGGTAAAGAGGGGGAAAATGGGATTTAGCTCATTTCTTTCAAACTTTCAACACTAAACACCCTAGAAGCGATTTTCCCAAGAGATTTGTTTCCTAAATTCATTGGTAAGTAACTTTAATCTACTTCTTTTTAATTACCCATTACATTTCATAAGATTTCAACATCAAATCTAGGATTTTAATGGTAGAAATTACGGATTTTTGTAAAATTAAGGATTTAGACGTCAAATTGAGGTTGGTTTTCAAATTAAATTGCATAACCGGGCTCGGGGGTGAATGGGTGATCGGGTTTTAGTCCGAACCTTGGGTTCTGACCAAGCTGACCCTGGGTTTCACGTTTGTTGATTTTTCCAATAATGATCTAAATTGAACCTCCTTCATTCTTGGATGGTTTCTCAGGCTTATTTTTAATCGTTTGGTTAATAATTTGCTAGATTTGGTTGGTTTGGAGGCTTATTCGAAAGTCAAGGTCGTGGTTGAACTTTGAGTTGATTGCGGAGTGAGGTAAGTATTGATTCTAACCTTGATTTGAGGGAATTAGTAACCCTTGAGCTATGTGCTTTGTGAATTACATGTGTAGCGGCGTATATGCGAGGTGGAGAGTGTATATACGCCATCAAATTACTTGTTTTCATGCTTTCCCGTATTTCACTAATTACTTTATTCCATGCCTTAACTGTTACATTACTTTATTTTCCTATCTTCATTGTTTCATAGTATATCTTGTTTCACGCCTTAATTTCTACATGCTTACTTCACTTCCATGCCATAATTGCTACTTGCCATTTATAATTTCTTGTAGTAAATTGTCTATACCCTCCCTGATTCCATACTTATTTACTACTTGACTCTATTTGTTTCCCTCATATATCTAAAATTGTCTTATGACTTGTTGCCTTATAGTTTCATATTAATTGTTGCCTTCATTGATGTAGTTTCACTTATATAAATTGTTAGAAGTAGATAACGTCAAGTTGGTAAAGTTGAGACATCCGAGTAGTTCGAGTCTCTTTGATTATAATGTTATTCTCCATTGCTCTTATATTTGTTCTCTTGATGTATGATTTCGCATAAAACTTTATTTTTGAATTGTTATTGTTAACTAAACTTGTTTGGGGAACGGGTTGCACACCGCAACGGAAATTGAAAGTAAATGAATTGAAAAGGCAGAATAATGATGGACTATGATGTTGGCAGATGACTATATAATGAGATCGGATTGCGCGCCACAACGGATTGATTAAATTTTATATTATGGGATCGGGTTGCACGCCGCAACATGTTGATAAAAGTCATATTTACTTGTGATTATTGGATTGGCCTCGGTTGTTGAGATGAGTTATATGAATGGTTATTCGGGACTCTCTATTGGTTGATTTGAGTTTCGTTGATATGAGTTACCTGCTTTACTTCTATTATTATTATTATTATTATTATTATTATTATTATTATTATTATTATTATTATTATTATTATTATTATTATTATTATTATTATTATTATTATTATTATTATTGCGTACAGGTTAATGTAAGCGACCTGCCTTAGCCTCGTCACTACTTCGTCGAGGTTTGGCTCAGCACTTACAAGTACATGGGGTCGCTTGTACTCATAATACACTCTACAATTCTTGTGTAGATACCAGAGTTGGTCCCAATGGCGTACCGTAGACTTGCTCGGATCTAGCTACCTAGAGGAGACTTGAGGTATAGCTGCACATCGTCTGCAGCTCTGAAGTCCCATCTACTTCTTTTAGCTTTTTATTTGATTCAGAGAGTTATGTTTATTTCAGACCATTATTTGTAGTATCTTAGACGCTCATGTATTCGCGACACCAGTTCCGGGATTTGTATTGAGATTATGTCACTTATTATTTTATTTACCTTGTTTCAGACTATTCAGTTTTCCTTTATTGAGAGCATATTTGAAACTTGTGAAAAATGGTTAATAATTACATATAACGTTGGCTTGCCTAGCATGTAAAATGATATCCACCATCACAGTGCTGATGGTAGGAATTCCAGGTCATGACAAGTGTATGTAGTAAACTCTAAGAGCTCATGTACTTGTGACTCCACATTTTGGGAAGGTTGAACATAACAATGGATTTTAGACTTATATTGTTCACTTTCGAGTTGCTTTTACTTTTTCTTATTATCTTTCTTATTAGTCATTTATTGCTATTCTTTCATACTTATTTGTTGTTTGTTGGCTTGCCTAGGAAGCGGTGTTAAGCTCATCATGACCCCGATATGTTGTAACTTTTGGTCGTGACAAGTTGGTACCAGAGCCCTAGGTTGCATAGTTATGACGAGTCATGAGCAATCCTAGTAGAGTCTTGATAATTCGTACGGAGACGTCTGTACTTATTTTCTAGAGGCTATAATACTTTAAGAAACTTCACTTTCTTTCTTTCTCTATCGTGCGACTTTGTTCTATTATTAAGTTTGAATCATTATTTTATTACTCTCTCATAGATTGTGAGTACGTGTACGTCATCCACAACTAATCAGGAACTGGAGCCCTAGATTGCAGCCACTATTAGGGGAAGGGTCGGGGCATAGGTAGAGATAGAGCGCAATCTAGAGCACATGCAGTGGAACCCGTTGTCGAGCCAGTAGGACCAGCTGAAGTCCCAAAGGGATTCATTGCTACACAAGTGTTTCAGGATACCTTAGTCCATGTAGTTGGCCTCACAAAGAGTATGGCTTATCCAGTGTATTTCCTATGGCACCGTCCATTTCTCAGGCCGGGGGAAGAGCCGAAACTCCCGCTACTCACACTCCTTAGAAGATGGATTATGGTTATCATACACCAAAAGTTCTACCAGTTGGGGCGGTTCAGTTTGTTGTTGCTACACAGCCTGAGAAGAGACCCAAGATGTAGCTGATAAGGTAAAGAGGTTGGACAAATTCACCAAGTTGTATCCCCTCACTTTAGTGGTACACTTTTTCAGGATCCCTATGACTTCTTGGATCATTTCCATGAGATTTTGTTCAACATGAGGATAATGCAGTCCAATAGAGTTGACTTTAGAGTATTTCAGATGCATGGTTCTACCAAGAGTGGTGGCAGATGTATGTGCAGGGAAGGACATACCTCCTCTCACATGGGCTCGGTTCTTGTAGTCGCACAGTCAGTTTGAGAACATTTAGTAGGGTAGCATGATCGTTACTCAGTATGAGACAAGATTTGTGGATTTGTCATGCCATACAGATATCTTGATCCTTAGTGAGAGGGAGAAGGTCCGGAGGTTCATAGATGCTCTTACATATGGCATCAGTGTTCACATTGTGAAAATCCAGATATCAATACTAGTAGAGTCCCGAGAGGTACTTAGCAGATTCCCGGCAGGTGATTCGACGTAGAGGTGCTTTCCATTCACAGGCCTTGGGTAATCTTCTTATTTCTATTGTACTATTTCTATTTTTCGGCCAGTGACGCATTTTCTATCAAAATAGTGTATGTATAAATTCTAGGAGCTCATGTACTTGTGACTCCATATCTTGGGAGGGTTAAACGTGACTATGGATTTTAGACCTATCTTGTCGAGTTGCTTTTACTTTTTCTTATTATCTTGCTGATTAGTCATTTTTTGATATTCTTCTGTACTTAAATGTTGTGTGTTAGCTTGCCTAGCAAGCGGTGTTAGGAGCCATCACAACCCCGATTAGTTGGGATTTTAGGTCGTGACAGTATCATTAATTGTTTCTATGTACCGACCAAATAGGTTATTTTAAGTTCTACCTTCCCATTTCATGATTTGAGACTTGATATAGCTTTATTCTATGATTTATGACTTGCGTGCATGATCCGTTTTATTTTTCGGGAAGTTTCAATGTGATTTTTTAAAGAAAACTTGTTTTTAAAACTTGAAAATGGTTAGAGTTGACCAAGGTCAACATTATTGATAAACTATCTCAGATCAGTGCTTTGATAATTCCGGTAAGTTTGTATGATGATTTTGAACTTGAACTCATGTTTGGTTGGGATCCCGGGTGACCCAAGTCCATTTCGGCACCTATTATAAAAAGTTGAAAAACTAATGGAAATGACGAACCTTGAAATCCTTGAGTTTGATGCTTGAATCTTGATTTTAGATGTTATTATGATGAGGTAGCGAGAGAGTTCACAATCCACTTATTTTTCTTTAATGGGACTTTGAGGAGCTGGGGTTAGTTCGCTATTTATTTCTATTGAAAAGGAATCAGCTTTCTGCACGAATCACTGATTCCGCGATAAATTAAGGATTAGTCATCTTTTATCGAAAAGAAGATTCAGTCGTTACAAACCCATGACAGAGCACTCCTAAGGTTGGGCTGTTGAACAGAATCCAACCACACTGGAATGGATGATACAAAGTCCTCCAAGGTAATATCACCAATTCTTGGAATAAGAGCTCCGGGACTTCATGGATTTCAGGGGACGGAGGCACGCGTGCTAAAAAAATATCAACTCGGAAACTAGCTTCCCACTCAGACTTGAGATCCTTCCCCTCGTTGGCAGGTTGTCTTATGTAAAAGGAATGAACATAAGGACATTCTCTTCTATCGCTCTTTATTTACTTTTGGCCTTCTCGAACTCCTATACGGGCGGAGTCAGATCTTGGAGTAAGCTCATTTCCATGGGAAAAGTAGAGACATAAGAAGATCCAAAGAAATAAGCTAGACGATTACTTCCATTTCTCTCCTTAGACCGACAATACTACAAGATAGTAAAATAAACTTTAATAAAAATAATATAAATAGAAATAAGAATTAATTTTAATGATGTTATTATACTTATTTGGATTTTTGGAGTGGTGCCCAGGTGCTCCGGTGAGTTTTAGCGTGATTTTCGACCATTTTTGCACAATTTACAGCAGCTGATGTGATGCTGGTGCATTGTGCATAGCGAACATGGAGCTAATCTCACGTTCGCGAAGGTGAAATTGGGGAAGGTGTGTTTTTATCTACACGAACATGATGGATGGATTGTGAACGCGATGTCATGGGGGAGGGGCCTTCACAAACGCGGATGTACTCAGCGAATGCGTAGGCCTGGGTTCGTTCGAAGGCTGTGGGACATTCTTCATCGCTAGCGCAACCAATTGATCGCGAACGCGGAGCCTTGGGGGGCGATAGCCTTCGCAATGGGAGAATGCCTTCGCGAATGTGATATCCAGTTGTCCAGTGACTTTCGCGAACATGACTGGTCATTTGCAAACAAAAAGAACACACTGACGCCTAGGTATATAAGGGCTGAAAATCAGGATTTAGTTATTTTTCACCATTTTAGAGACATAGATTGCGAATTAAGGAGATATTTTAGAGGATTTTCATCCCAACTTGATATGTTAGTAACTTTAACTTATTTTTGATTTATTTCCATGACTCTTCATAGATATTTATCCCTAATTCTAGTACTTTAATTTGTAAAAATTGAAGTTTTGGGGAAATACTTATGAGGGCTGATTTTGGAGATTTAGACCTTGGTTTCAGGTCCAATCTTGATACAAATTATATATTTAGACACGAGGTAGAATCGATAAATTGAAATGGTCTTAATTACAGATTCTGATCATGTGGGCCTGAGTTGACTTTTTCAAATATGTTAAAGATCGAACTCTTTTTATATTATGGTAGTTTCTATAGCTTATTTTAACTAATTTTAACATTAATTGGCTAGATTCCAGTGATTTTGTGGCTTGTGATAAAGGAAAGTTGATTTTGGAGGGTTGATTTGTGTTGAAAAGAGGTATGGGTTAATTTTGATTTGAGAGAATTATGATGTAATTGTGTCTAATCGCGATGTATTATATGGGTTAAGCAAGTAGATAGAACTAGCCTTATTTGAGTTGTGCTATTTTTTGTATCATGTCCTACTTGATTTGAGTAGATTGTGAAATTCTTGATGTTATTTATTATGGTAACTATGTTGGAATTCTAGGAATATTAGGTGTTGGAAATTCTTGAACTGTTAATTTGGCTATTGGTTCAAAGGTAAGGGAAATTATTTTTGTGGAATATAATACTTAATCATTTTTTGTTGATGATGCTATTTCACCTCGCCAAGTTTGGTACTGATTTTATGTGTCCCTGGTGGGGATTAGTGTTATGAGCGATGGGTATTTCCGTGCTGTGAGGTTGAGAGGTATTGCACAACGGGTGTTTTCGTGCTGTGAGGTTGAGAGATGTTGCACGACGGTTTGTTACATGATGTGAATTGAGAGATATTGCACGACAGGTATTTTCGTGCTTGTGAAGAAGAGTGAATATGTACAAAGTGTATGTCTATGCTATTGTTATGCCACCTTATGTTCCTTGCTTTACTAGACAGGTGAATTGGCTATGTTGTTTCGTGGTTGTTTTGAAAGGTTTCTTTGGAGTTGCTTGCGAAACATAAGCTATTGTGTACCTTAGTTTTGCATGTCCCATCTTGATCTGAAAAGACGAAGAAGATTGAACCAGCACCTGCACCTAGCAAGCATCTAGATCCAGATCAGAGTCTGCATAAAGAGCCAGCCAAGACTCAAGTCCAAGTTTCGAAAAATTTACAGTTAGGAATCTTGTAACTTGTAGTTGATAGACTTAGTTAGTTTTCTTCATTTGTTTTTTACTTTGGTGTAATAAGGAGTTCAGTAGCAGTAACAGCAACAACAACAGTGAAATCACAGTTTTACTGTAGTCCCAGCTACAAAAACTTCTAGAACTACACTGACATGATTCCTTTATAGCCAAGGATATGTAGACAACCTTTGAAGCAAGGTTCGGTCAAATATTTTCAAAACGCTTCCCATGGAGTGTTGAAACGGGTAAAATTGGTTCATGACTGCTCACTTTGTCTTTGCCCGAAAACTCTTCGTGTTTCCGAGCAAAGAGGGGCAACTCTGAGCATGTAATCTTTACCCCACCAAAATATTCCTACAAAATGAATAGATAATCTAGTCTTATTTATTTATAGATTGTTTTTAGGATTTTTTGTTAATTATTTGAAATTATTTGCATTTAGACCTTTATCGTATTGCAGTATTAGGTTTTTAATTTAATTTAATGCCTAATTACATAATTCAATTACATCATTCAAAGAAAATCACAAAACAATTGTATTTTGACATTTTTAGTTTCAATGATTAAAATTAGTAAGTTATCTTTGTATAAACTTAAGATTGACTAATTGTGTAAATAATATAAATATATAATTAGTGTAATTGTATAATTTGAGATAATTTAGTGTTTAATTAAGGATTTAATTAAAATTAATTAGGTTTTAGAAATTAAAAACAAAAGAGGGATTTAATTAGCCTCAAAACCGGACTGGGCCAGTGATTAACTGAGCCTAATCCCAAAAATCAAACAAAATACCCAAACCCAACCCCCTAAAACCGGTCCGCCACATCACTAAACCAAACGACACCGTTTAAGTGCCAGGCGATCCTGGCCGTTGACCTTCACAAGATCCAACTGCTCGGAACTCGCCTGTCATTTTATATATAAATGTTCAAACGACTCCTACCCCCCTCTTATCGTCACAACCCCCTCTCTCGCATCTCTCTCTAACCCTAGAGATGACTTCATCTCTCATCTCTCTAATCAAACCCTAGCCGCCCCAAGACGCTCCTCCCACGCCGCCGCCGAAAATCGCCCTACGGCGGCGGCGGACCTCCAAAGCCACCCAAACTTACCCTAAAACACTCTCCTCAACCTCTAGAATCCCACCATAACAACCGATTACCCAAAAAATCCCACCAAAATCAACAGATTTTAGATCCTAGAAACCCTAGTCCTGACGCTGGAAATCGCCTACGGCGGCGGAGGACCTCCAAAACCCACTCAAACTCACCCCATACCCTCCTCTCATCCTCCTAAACCTCATCTTACCAACCAAATCCCTAAAACCTCTACCAATAACCCTAGATCTGTCAAAAATCTACCTAGTCTGTCTAGAGATCCTCAGGACAAGAACTCCTTTCTTGAGTCTCGGATCCCAGATAGGGGTCTTGGCATGAGGGTCTTTTCTCCGACTAGATCTGTTTTTCAAAAACCCTAAAATCCACCTAGCCGCCAAAAATTCCTCCTGTCAGGATCTCCCATCAAGGATCTCAGATTCCAGACGGGAATCTTGGCATGAGGGTTTTTTCACGGTTAGACCCATTTAATTTTGCTTTTTGCTTTTTGTTTTGTTATTTATGCTTTTTTATTTATTTCTGTTATTTTCACATTTTTTTTAATTATTTCTGTTATGTTTTGTGCATTATTTATTTATTCTGCTATTTTTCGTTATTTACGCATTCTTTTTTTTATACGCATTATTCTGTATTTATTTATTTATTGTAATTATCATTGTTAGTTATTTTTCGTTATAATTAATTAACTTATTAACCTAGACTTAAATAAAATATTATAGTCGGAGAAAAGATGCTTCAATATATTTTGTTCATTTTTACATCATTTGTTATTTTGTTTGCATTAATTAATTAAAGCTGATTAATCAGTGTTAAGTTTATTTATTTATTTATATTTTGTTTTATTTGCTTACTGTTGCGTTTCATTTCCTATTATTTATTTTTAAATTAATTGGGCCTGGCTAAATAGACAGGCCCATAGCTTTGTTAAAAGTTTAAGAGCCAAAGCTCTTCAGGCTAGAGTCACCTGACTCAGGCCTAGAACCAATCTGGTTTTGAAGTAATTCCAAGACCCTTAAGGGTTGATTTTGGAAACCTAATTCTAAAATTAATTCAGAAAGTACTAGAACTTTTTAGAATAGGGACAACTATCCCAATGCTGAGTAGGAATTTAGGGATAAGATCTAAAAATATCCATAATCTGGACACTTGTCCATTTTCTGAGAGAAGGAAGGTGCTAGAAATTGGACAGCTGTCCATTTCTGTAGATAAGATGCCATTTTTTTCTAATTTCTAGGAAATTCTAACATATTCTTTGCACTTTAATTCTTATCCCTTTTCACCTCCTCACTCTATAAATACATTCTCCCCTTTTCATTAAAAGAAAACAGATTTTGAGTGACATTATACACACAGAAATCTCTGCACTGCCTGAAAGAAAATTTCCTTTCATCCTTAAGAGAAAAACCTCATTTTCTTTTCTGAGAATCAGCTTGATCTTTCAGAATCAAAAATATACATTCCTTTTCCTATTTTTAAAATTTTGGTCGTCTTCTTATTCTACTGGGTTTCATTCATTATTGCTACTTTACTTCAAGCTTTCAGAGACTTATTTTCTTAATTATTCGTTTTTGCTGCTATCAAGGTAATTTCTTACACATTGTAAATGCTTAAATCTAGTTGTATCGTGACTATGATTCTACTAGTTATCAAAATATGTGTTCTGTTTGAATATTGCATATAGTTATTTGGTTGAGAGTGTTTAGTCATTCACACTGCTTTAGTCACTAAGTCATAATAGCTTTTATGTTAAAATGTTCTTAAAACTGTAAAAAACTGCTTAAAGCTTTATACATATTCACAAAATTTTTATGTGCGTATGTAATCGTAGAAGCAAAGAATCCTTTCTCGAATCCCTAAAACCTCATCTTACCAACCAAATCCCTAAAACTTTCACCAATAACCCTAGATCTGTCAAAAACCTACCTAGTCCGTCTAGAGATTCTCAGGCCAAGAACTCTTTTCTCGAGTCTCAGATCCCAGATAGGGGTCTTGGCATGAGGGTCTTTTCTCCGACTAGATATATTTTTCAAAAACCCTAAAATCCACCTAGCCGCAAAAAAATCCTCCTGCCAAGATCTCCCATCAAGGATCTCAGATTCCAGACAGGAGTCTTGGCATGAGGGTTTTTCATGGTTAGACCCATTTAATTTTGCTTTTTGATATCTTTTTTGTTATTTACGCATTTTTATGTATTTATGTTTTTTCCGCCTTTTTTTAATTATTTCTGTTATTTTTTCCACATTTTTTATTTATTCTGCCATTTTTCGTTATTTACACATTGTTATGTATTTATTTATTTATTTTAATTATCATTCTTAGTTATACTCCGTTATAAATCATTAACTAATTAAACTAAACTTAATTTAAAAAAATATACAAATCAGGGATTAAATATATTCTGTTAATTTTTACATCATTTGTTATTTCTTTTGCATTAATTAATTTAAACGGATTAATCAGTATTAAGTTTATTTATTTATTTATATTTTATTTTATTTGCTTACTGTTGCATTTCATTTCCTATTATTTATTTTTAAATTAATTGGGCCTGGCTAAATAGACAGGCCCATAGCTTTGTTAAAAGTTTAAGAGCCAAAGCTCTTCAGGCCAGAGTCACCTGACTCAGGCCCAGAACCAATCTGGTTTTGAAGTAATTCCAAGACCCTTAAGGGTTGATTTTGGAAACCTAATTCTAAAATTAATTCAGAAAGTACTAGAACTTTTTAGAATAGGGACAACTATCCCAATGCTGAATAGGAATTTAAGGATAAGATCTAAAAATATCCAAAATCTGGACACTTGTCCATTTTCTGAGAGAAGGAAGGTGCTAGAAATTGGACAGCTGTCCATTTCTGTAGATAAGATGCCATTTTTTTCTAATTTCTAGGGAATTCTAACATATTCTTTGCACTTTAATTCTTATCCCGTTTCACCTCCTCACTCTATAAATACATTCTTCCCTTTTCGTTAAAAGAAAAAAGATTTTGAGTGGCATTATACACACAAAAATCTCTGCACTGCCTGAAAGAAATTTTCCTTTCATCCTTAAGAGAAAAACCTCATTTTCTTTTTTGAGAATCAACTTGATCTTTCAGAATAAAAAATATACATTCCTTTTCCTATTTTTAAAAATCTGGTCATCTTCTTATTCTACTGGATTTCATTCATTGTTGCTGCTTTACTTCAAGCTTTCAGAGACTTATTTTCTTAATTATTCGTTTCTGCTGCTATCAAGGTACTTTTTTAAACGATGTAAATGTTTAAATCTGGTTGTATCGTGACTATGATTCTACTAGTTATCAAAATATGTGTTCTGTTTGAATATTGTATATAGTTGTTTGGTTGAGAGTGTTTAGTCATTCACACTGCTTTAGTTACTAAGTCATAATAGCTTTTATGTTAAAATGTTCTTAAAACTGTAAAAAACTGCTTAAAATTTTATACATATTCACAAAATTTGTATGTGCGTATGTAATAGTAGAAGCAAAGAACTCATTTCTCGAATCTCTAAAACCTCATCTTACCAACCAAATCCCTAAAACCATCACCAATAACCCTAGATCTGTCAAAAACCTACTTAGTCCATCTAGAGATCCTTAGGCCAAGAACTCTTTTCTCGAGTCTTAGATCCCAGATAGGGGTCTTGGCATGAGGGTCTTTTCTCCGACTAGATATGTTTTTCAAAAACCCTAAAATCCACATAGCCACAAAAAAATCCTCCTGCCAAGACCTCCCATCAAGGATCTTAGATTCCAGACGGGAGTCTTTGCATGAGGGTTTTTCACGGTTAGACCCATTTAATTTTGCTTTTTGATATTTTTTTCTGTTATTTACGCATTTTTATGTATTTATGTTTTTTTGGCATCTTTTTAAATTATTTCTGTTATTTTTTCCGCATTTTTATTTATTCTTCTATTTTTCGTTATTTACACATTGTTATATATTTATTTATTTATTTATTTTAATTATCATTGTTAGTTATACTCCATTATAATTAATTAACTAATTAAACCAGACTTAATTTAAAAAAACTATACAAAATCAGGGCTTAAATATATTCTGTTAATTTTTACATCATTTGTTATTTCGTTTGCATTAATTATTTAAAACAGATTAATCAGTGTTAAGTTTATTTATTTAATTATTTATATTTTGTTTTATTTGCTTGCTGTTGCGTTTCATTTCCTGTAATTTATTTTTAAATTAATTGGGCATGGCTAAATAGACAGGCCCATAACTTTGTTATTTTATTATTATTGGACCTGGCTAAATAGACAGACCCACAACTTTGTTAAAATTTTAAGAGCCCAAGCTCTTCAGGCCAAGAGTCACCTAACTCAGGCCCAGAACCAATTTGGTTTTGAAATAATTTCAAGACCCTTAAGGATCGATTTTGGAAACCTAATTCTAAAATTAATTTAGAAAGTACTAGAACTTTTTAGAATAGGGACAACTATCCCAATGCTGAGTAGGAAAATAAGGATAAGATCTAAAAATATCTAGAATCTGGACACTTGTCCATTTTCTGAGATAAGGAAGGTGCTAGAAATTGGACAGCTATCCATTTCTGTAGAGAAGATGCCAATTTTTCTAATTTCTAGGGAATTCTAACATATTCTTTGCACTTTAATTCTTATCCCTTTTCACCTCCTCACTCTATAAATACATTCTCCCCTTTTCATTAAAAGAAAATAGATTTTGAGTGACATTATACACACAGAAATCTCTACACTGCCTGAAAGAAAATTTCCTTTCATTCTTGAGGGAAAAACCTCCTTTTCTTTTGTGAGAATCAGTCTTGATCTTTCAGAATCAAAAATATACATTCCTTTTCCTATTTTTTAAAATTTGGTCGTCTTCTTATTCTATTGGGTTTCATTCATTATTGTTGCTTTACTTCAAGCCTTCAGAGACTATGATTCTACTGGTTATCAAAATTTGTGTTATGTTTGAATATTGCATATAGTTGTTTGGTTGAGAGTGTTTAGTCATTCACACTGCTTTAGTCACTAAGTCATGATAGCTTTTATGTTAAAATATTCTTTAAACTGTAAAAACATGCTTAAAGATTTATACATATTCACAAAATCTTTATGTGCGTATATAATAGTAGAAGCAAAAACAGCACACACACACATATATATTTTTAGAAAATTTATTAAAGTAGTAATAGATAGATTGTTATCACTAATGTAATAATTTAACTTTTTATTATCATGTACAATGTGCTGGTCTAATTAGTAGTTTTACCATTTCATGTAAAACAATCAAATACTTTAAATCTGATTCCATTAATTCTAAGTGATGAAAACCTAGGTTTTGCAAGAAAACTTAATAGCAATCAGGGTACATTTTCAGGCACAAATCAATTTGGTCTATGAGATTGTACTCTGAAATTTTGGCTAATAAATTAAATTGGCAATTCAAGTAAAGGTAGTGATTTCTTTTATTGTTCTAAAACATACAGTGAGTCTCAAACTTAGCACTTTAACATAAGTTATTAAGAGGTTTAGGAAATCAGTAGGAAATTATCAAAAAACCATTAACCAAAATTTTGATTTATTTTGTTTATATCCCAAGACTTTTTTTTTACAAACAAAATATAGGTAAAAATCTGATAATTGTTGTTATAAATTTTTAATTTCAAACTCATCCACGCAAATAAGCACTGGTCCAGAGTCACTTGGACTCATTACCATCAGGCACAAATTATTTTTGAGTCATCCAGACTTATTATTAGGCCCAAACCTTCTTCAATTAAATGGGTTTTAAATGATTGAATGCTTAATTGGGCCAGAGTACCATGGACTCATTATCACCAGGACCAAATGTCTTTAGTCGATTTAGTTGTCTATAAAAATGAATATTGGGCCAGAGTCATTTGGACTCATCAGCATGCCCAGATCTTTCTGAATTAAATGTATTTGATTGATTAATAACATGGTATTGGGCCAGAGTCAATTAGACTCAAGCAGGCCCAAATTCTTTTGAACTGAATTTATTAGCTAATCCCAAATAGATGTCTCGGGCTAGAGTTCATTTGGACTCAATCCTTATAAGGCCTCAAACTTTAAATATAGGCCTGCTTGACAGATAATACATAGGTTTCCCCATCTAATACAACTAAACATATCAGCTAGTACTAAACCTTTACACTCAGCCATCTGACATATAGTATTTAGTTTAGGGACATAACCATAACTTAAGGTTTTTATAATCAACCTAATTATTACAATTATGTACACGCACGTGAGACATAGTTGTGTTGCCAAAAACAAATCAAGGTACATGTTCGCGTGACCATGGTAAAATAATCTTAGTAAACAAAATGCCTCATTTAAACTCTCGTAGAGATGCTTTAGGCGCGAATTTTAAACTACTATCGTGATTGCGTACATGTCTGCGTGACGTGATCCCGATATCCAAAATTAAATCGAGGTATGCGTTCGCGCAATTTTGGCCAAACAATCTTAAATTAATAAAGTTTAACTAATTGTGTACACATATGCATGACATGATTTTAACGCCCCAAATAAAGCGGATTTACACACGTGTAATCCGTTTCAGAGATAAATCCATATATGCTATAATTAAAAGCGGTAAAAGGTAAATGCACATAGGTTCTAAAATACATAATTAAACGATTAACTAAGCCAGGTATGATTGTAAAACGACTGTGCTAAAATCAAGAAATCCGTAAGTGCCTCACACCTTCTCCCGGGTTAACAGAATTCCTTACCCGGTCTTCTGGTTTCGCAGACTTTAAAACAGAGTCAAATTTTCTCGATTTGAGATTTAAAATAAACCGGTGACTTGGGACACCATAATTTATCCCAAGTGGTGACTCTAAATATAAATAAATAATCTCATTTTGAATAATGTCACTTTAATTGAAAAAACTCCTAACTCCCTAATCCCCTCGGGAAAAAGGAAGTGTGACAGCTCTAGCGAATCTGTTGGGGATCGAACCCAGAATCTCTGGTTCAGGGTTTAATAATTCGAGCTTGTTAATGTGATTTTTACTTGGCTTTATTCGTTGTTGATATTACTGTATTTTTGTGGTCCTAATATGCTAATTGCCTCCACGTTGATAATATTTGAATTGTATTAAAATGTCTCCTTACGCCTCCCTTCTGAGTCTTCTAAGAATATGGTGAACACGTACGCGTGACCCACTTTTCTGTTAGAGGTCGTACCAAATAGAACGAGGCTGGATCAACAATTAGGCCGGGTAGACTTTCGTGCTCCCGGTACATTACCCCCACCTCGGCTCAAGTTGTCCGCTTGGGTAAGCCATGTCTAGAACATACCCCCAGGTCGAAACCTAGAATAACATAGCCTCATGCCGGATCCCTAGTAGGAACATTTGTTTGCATCACATGCATTTGACTTTGGGGACTCAATATAGGGGTTGGGTCCGTCTAGGACAAGTGTACCCAAAATAAAAGACCATCCTGATACATCTTACGTGCTATTTGAAAATGCTTCGAAACTCTGCCAAATTTGTTTTTCTTGAAAAGGAGAGAGAAAAATATAATGCATTTCAAAAAATGAAAGTAAGTCAATATGATGCTTTTCCAATTATGTCAAAACTAACCGAACTACGTCGGTCTGATTCTCACCGGATGTGAGATACATAGGAAAACCTCATCGGTGCCGACCCCAATTTTTCCAACCAACTAAAGTATGTCCATTGGTCCAACCGACCCAGCTTAGGTTTAGTCCTGCGCTACTTTGACGGAATAACCTTAGAATACCTTTAAATTGTCGAAGGGCTATTCTCGCCAAGAACGGACATGTCTGTCAATAAGGCATCACGTTTCCCATAAAATGCCTTACCCTGGCCTAAAATTTTCATTTGAAAGTAGGAAGGGGTCATTATTGCAAAAATAACCATTTTGGTCATCGCTGCACAAATAGCCACTTTCAACCGATTTCCCTTAGAAAAATCTAAAACTGGTTTTTGCAAAAGAATCCACTGGTCTGTCGTTCGAACTAGAGTCAACCCTAACCCTAACCATTCACAGGTACAAAATGAACACTGTCCAGAATCCACCATTGAATAACGTAGAGCAAGCTCCGCTACAGCTCCAAATGTGGTGGTATGATTTAGACAAAGGGGGTCCAGACTGGGTAGTCAAACATCTGGGTGCTCTCACTGATATCATGAAAGTTAAGCCATGAAATGATCTAATCAAGGCTTTAGTGACCTTTTGGGATCCTGTTTGTAATGTCTTCTGCTTCTCAGACTTCGAGCTCACTCCCACCTTGGAGGAAATAGTGGGGTATACATGTTTTGGTCGGGGTTTGAGAAATCAACAACTCATATTCCCGAGGCCCATGTCAGTGTGCCGTTTCTTTGATATCATGAACATCATTAAGAAAATGGGAGAGAACCATGTGAACGAGGGTTGCTGCTCATTCTACTTCTTATACTCCCGATATGGGCATCCAGAGGGATTGGAAACACATGAAAAAGGTTTGAACAACAAACAAAGCAAAGATACTTGGAAAGTTCATCGTCATTTTGCCTTCATAGTGGCATTTCTGGGTGTCATGATCTTCCCAAATGAAAAGGGGACAATTGATATTCGTATGGCTAGAATTGCACAAGTCCCAACTGACAAGGAAGAACACACACTCGCTCCACTAATATTAGCAGATATCTATCGAGCACTGACATAGTGTAAGGCGGGGGAAACATTCTTCAAAGGTTGCAACATTCATTAACAAGTGTGGTTAATTGAACATCTTCGCCATCATCCAAAATTTATGAGCTACGGTCCAAGCAAGAGCCACTTCATTGAAAGCTATGAAGAAAGAATGAAAGACTACAACTCCCCGGAAGGGGTTGAAGCTTGGATCACCCACTTGAGAGTTTTAAAGGCACATCAAGTTTAGTGGACTTTAGGATGGCTCCCACTGATGGAAGATATATATATGTCAGCCACACAGTATTTTTTACTATTGATGGGCTTGAGAAGTGTTCAACCATATGCACCCCAAAGGGTTCTGAGGCAATTGGGAAGATATCAAGTAGTACCCGAGGATGAAGACTTGAGTGTCCATGTTATTGAGCTACATCCCGAAGCTCCACTTCCCGATGCTTTAATTCAACAAATCTAGAATGGGTGCCAATACTTAAAAGAAATACTCAAGTACCTGATCTTTCCAGAGGCGAAGTAGATCCGAGTTATGCCGTATGGTTCGAGAAAAGGAATTGCATTGATGAGGAACCGGAGACCGAGCCAGAAAGGCTCGCTAAAAGGCCTCATGTTCAAGCTTTTGATGACAAGATCCAAGAACGGTTGGCCTGGGGAGAAAAAGAAAAGAAATATCAAGCCACTATCCATGCCTTAGAGGAAAAATTGAGAAACATCGCATTTGACAATGATTTGCAGGCGCAGATAGCTGAAGGTGAAGAATGGAAGTTAACCTGAGAGAACGAGGCGCTCCGAGTGCAACTCCGGAATATGAGGCTAGCCGCTAAAATGCCTGTAAGAAGCGAGAGAGATGAAAATATCATCAACAACTTAGGAATGAAGGTCCATGACTATGCAGCTGACTTCATAAAAATCAAAAAGGATTTGCAAGATGCTCAAACAAAACTAGCTAAGGGAGGAGAAGAACAGGCCCACCATTTGAGACAGAAATATGGCAAAGAAATAACAATTCTAAAGGAAAAGCTGTTTGCCCTTAGGAATGAGATGGTCCAGCAAACCAAAGATTTCAAAGTAGAAAAAGATCTTTGTTACGCACTAATCTGTCAACTAGAAGAAAGTTTGCAATAGCTACAAGACCAAAACAACACAAGTGCACAAGTGTTGGAAGCCCGGGCATAACAAATTGGGTATCTGCTTCAAGAGAAAGGAGTCATCAGAACTAGGATCAAGGAAATAGCTAACTATGTCGTGATGCAATGTCACGAATGTGAAGACATCACTAGGTCCATGTTTTTCGCTTCCATGATGACCTTCGTCCACAAAGTAATGGATGACTTGGACCGTCTTCAAGAAGACATTGCGCGAAGGCCCGCGCAAAGACCAGCAAAAGCCCCACAGGCTCCATGAAAACAAGTAGAAGCTCTCATGTACTTTTGATTAACCAGTTTCCGAGTCTGTACTTTACTGATTTCTAGAGTTTTAAATTGATTTGTCACTTGTTTTGGGTCTGTATTGTTGTCAGTACTTCAATTCCCTGTAATGAAAAACCCAAAAAAGAAATATTCCTTTATTAATGAAATGAAAAAATGCACTTTGTCACATTATATCTATCCCCTGAACTACGTAATGATCTAATTCATGCTGCATCATGATACGTAGGTAATCCACGTAGGATTCGATCATAACCCTAAAAAAAATTAAGAAAGATAAAGAGAGAGAGACAATAAAGCTGGGATGAAACACGCAGCCGTTGCAAAACATCTTAGCAAAACGTTTAACTTTTTAGGGGCATTGCATCCCCAATATGAAATTCCCTATGTATTAAATGTCTCAAACTAACCGGTTTGTTGTGTGCTTTAAAAGAACATGTTCTATTTTTAGGTGGTTAGTTTTGTGGTGGTATTCTGGCTTCACACCCTTATTTCACGAGATCTAAAGGAAGTATTGCCATGGCCTCAAAGAGTCATCTACCTATCATTGAGTCTGAAGATAGCCTAAGTCAGCAACTGCTGAGGAGAATAGGCGGTTAAGATGCCACATGCTAGAAATGTGGGATGCATGGTCCAATGGTATGGAGCCACCCAATACTATCCATGGTTTCCCCGAGTTGATCCCGAGGGCGGGAGAAACTACCAATGTCCCTATCTCAGTAGCCAACCCATTCATGCAATTTGGGTTCCCCACTATGTCAACAAACTTCCCTGGATTGCCTTCTGAGGTTTGCCCCCATGCACCTTCTTTAGGAATACCATCTACCATGTTCACAGAGCCACCAACTTCTAGCATGGAACAACTAACACTGCCTCGACAAAGCTTTGAACCATCCGCCTTCACTTTCCAAGCTCCCAGTTCCAATTAGACACCGCTCGGGTCAGCCCAAATTCATATCCTCAACACCCACAATCTGAATCTCTCGTAGAACAGGAGAGAGTCTTGAGGAATCCTGAACAAGAAAAGATAGCACGGAAAATGAAAAGCATTGAGCAAAACCTCAAGAATATACAAGGTCTGAGTGTCCAAAAGAGCGTGTCATATGCCGAGCTGTGCATGTTCCCTCACGTGCATTTACTTGTGGGCTTTAAGATGCCAAAGTTTGAAAGATATGATGGGTATGGAGACCCAATTGCTCATTTAAAGCGATACTGTAACCAGCTGAGGGGCGCTGGTAGAAAAGATGAGCGGTTAATGGCCTACTTTGGAGAGAGCCTCACCGGAATCACTTCTGAATGGTATATAGACCAAGATATTTCCCATTGGCACATATGGGATAACCCGGCCCGTGATTTTATAAGGCAATTCCAATACAATGTGGACATAGCTCCGGACAGAAATTCTTTGTCCAACCTAAAAAAAAAAGCCTCGGAAAGCTTCCGAGAATACGCTATCAAATGGAGTGAACAAACGGCCGGGGTAAAACCCCAGATGGATGAGACCGAGATGGTCAGTGTCTTCTTACAGGCCCAAGACGCCGATTATTTCCAAAACATGATGTCTTCCATGGGCAAACCGTTCGCGGAGGCCATCAAAATTGGAGAAATGGTAGAAAACGGCATAAAAACAGGTTGCATCTAAAGTCAATCAGCTTTAAGAGCCACTTACCAAGCCATTCAGAGCGGATCGGGAGGTTTAGAAAGCCGGAAGAAAAAAGAAGAGGGAACCATGATGACTTCAAGCTTGAGAAATTCTCGGCGACCCCAGGATTATTCTGGCCCGTCTTCCAAGACCCCGCGACATTATTACCCCCACCAGGGTGCAGCCAATGTTGTGGCCCCACATCCTTATGCAGTAATGAACGCCCAACCATACACCAGGACACATCAGCATTACAACCAACACAAAGCTCCACCTCCAAGAAACAACCCTCCTCACCAAGCTCCGTATAATCCCCGTCCACCTCAGAACAATTACCAGTATAACATTGATCCTTGTGAACCACCCAGAAAACTGACTTCACACCCATTGGTGAGTCTTACTGCAGCCTCTTCCCAAAATTAGTCCAAATGGGCCTGTTGCAGTCTGTACCGTCGGACAGATAAAACCCAGAATCTCCATCCTATAGGCTAGGTACCAGGTGCGCTCATCACTCCGCGGCAGAAGGGCATGACACTGAAGATTGTTGGACCCTTAAGAGAGCAGTCGAGAACCTGATCGAACGAAAAAAGGTAGTATTAAGGGATGAAGAAGTCCCCAATATAACCAACAACCCGTTACCAACCCACAACAATGGGCTAGTCATCGGGATGGTCTATGAAGATAAAGAATTTGACCTAGCATTAAATGCTATAATTGCTATCACCAACTCTGTAAAAGAAACCCAAAACGGTGGAAAAACAAGTCAGAGATGAGAAAAAGATGAATTCCACTCCCCAAAATGAAGAAAAGGACGGTGAAGCAAAGACAGGGGCAGCACCTGCCAAAGAGGCCATTCTCTACATCCCAAGAGCCTCCAGAAAGGGACAACTCATATTAAGCCCTCCTAAGAGATTGGAGCAGAGGAAAACCACACCAAATCTGCCAAAAAATGTATGTACCAACAGGGACTTACATGGCACGAAGGCCAGTCATTCCACCTAGGCTAGATGAGCCTTTGATCATTAGCCACATACCACAAAATCCCATAAAAGACACTATTGTCATCCCTTGGAACTACAATCAGACAATTGTCACATATAAAGGGAAGGAATTTAAGGGGGAAGTAAAGGAAACAAACTATCCTGGGAAGTATCATAACCTAGAAGAATTGAACAAAACCAAGCAGCAGCGTTTCCCCCTCAAAAGGCCTGTAACTGCTGAAGAAGCAGAGGAAATTTTCCTGAAGATGAAAACCTCAGAGTATGCTGTAATTGATCAACTCAGAAAGGCTCCCTCCCAGGTTTCACTTTTGTCTCTACTGATGAGCTCAAACGAACACCAGAAGGTGCTTCTAAAGATACTAAATGAGGTGTCTGTTCCAATTGAGACCATGGTTGAATAGTTGAAAAGAATGGAAGAGCGATATTTCTAGGTCAACCGAATCGCCTTCAGCCTAAATGACTTACCTCCAGAAGGAGCCGCCCATAACAAGGCCCTTCACTTGACTGTCAAGTGTGAAGGATATTACGTAAAAAGGGTCATGTTGGATGGTAGGTCCGGAGTAGATATTTGCCCTCTATCAACATTATAAGGGATGGAAATTGGGACAGAAAAGTTCAGACCAAATAATGTTTGCGTGCGTGCTTTCGACGGTGTCAAAAGGGACACAATAGGGGAAATTGACTTGATCCTAACCATTGGCCCCATAGATTTTGAAGCATCATTCCAAGTTCTGGACATGGACACTTCCTATAACTTTCTCTTAGGAAGACCATGAATCCATGAAGCAGGAGCTGTGCCCTCTACTCTCCATCAAATGATTAAATTCGAACATGAAAACCAAGAAATAGTTGTCCACGGAGAAGATGAACAGTCAATCTACAGGGACCCGTCAGTCCCATGTCTGGAGGCCAATGAGGGAAGTGAACACATCGTCTACCAAGCCTTTGAAATCGTAGTCGCCGACCAGTGCGAAGAAGGAACCCCATGTCCTCAACCCTGTTTATCAAGCGCATAAATCATGATCGCCAGTGAGATGATCAAACATGGGTACAATCCCGGGAAAGGGCTCGGGGTATCATTACAAGGCATCACATAACCCATTACCTTGACTGCCAATAAGAAGTTCTTTGGCATAGGTTTCCAAGCTACCAGTGCTGACGAAAAATGGGTCGATGAACGTAAGAAAAATGGATGGGTCCTGCCTCAGCCAGTCCCGCATCTCGCCCAGTCATATATTAAGCCAAGGTATATAGAAGAGGAAGAAGAGACCTTCACTGCCAAAGAAATTGAGGACATCTGTGAGGGAATAAGGAAAATGTTGTACGAAGCCCACATGGTCCAACCGGGTGATGGCTCGAGCACTGCTGATGTGCTATACATGGGGCCCAATGCTAAATTGCAAAATTGGAAGGCTACTTCATTCCCTATCAGGCGGTAATCCTGGTAGTTCAGTCTTGCCATCTTTTCTACATTCTGAGTTATTTCAGGGTGTAACTCGAATGTTTTTAGTTTTGTTGTCTTCCGATGTAAACCCTCATATCTTCAAAAATCAATGAAATGAAATCAATATTTCATCATCTATGAAACTTTTCATGTTATTCTTTCTGATTTTTCTATTTTTATTATCTTTCTCTTTTCAGTTCTAATAATGCGGACTTAAATAACATGACATGCTTGCGGACTTCATGCCCAGATCCTAAAATACTGTCTAACTGTAAAATAATGAATCAAGAACCAGAATATGATGAAGATGAGGCTTTTAGGGAAATAAATCGAGAATTGGAATAATTTGAGAATAAGCCTAAGGCAAACCTAAATGAAACCAAGCCATTTAATTTGGGCAGTTCCGAAGAGGTCAGGGAGACCATGATAAGCATTCACACTGAGGAGAAAACTAGAGATGCATTGATCCAATCTTTGTTTGAATTTAAAGACATGTTTGAATGGTCTTATGACGATATGCCAGGACTAAGTGTCGATCTAGTGGTACAAAAGTTGCCAGATTATCCCGTTTGTCCACTTATCCAACAAAAGCAAAGAAAGTTCAAAACAGACATCAGCGATAAGATTAAAGAAGAGGTTTCCAAGCAATAAAAAGCTAGTGTGATCCGAGTAGTCCAGTACACCACATGGTTAACCAATGTGGTCCCAGTACCAAATAAAGATGGGAAGATCCGAGTATGTGTTGCTTACAGGGATTTCAACAAAGCAAGCCCCAAGGACAACTTCCCATTACCAAACATTCACTTCCTTGTCGACAATTGTGCTAAACATGAGATACAATTTTTTGTGGATTGTTATGCTGGGTATAACCAAGTCCTGATGGATGAAGAATATATAGAAAAAACAGTCTTCACCACACCATGGGGAACTTACTGTTACACGGTCATGCCATTCGGTCTGAAGAACACTGGGGAAACATACATGAGGGCTATGACTGCCATTTTGCACGACATGATGCACCAGAAAACTAAAATGTATATGGATGACGTGATCATTAAGTCCATAAAACAAGAAGACCATGTGAAATATTTGAAAAATTCTTTGAGCACTTGCGCAGGTATGATTTGAAATTGAATCCGGCTAAATGCGCATTCGGAGTTCCATTTGGGAAGCTTTTAGGGTTTATAGTCAATCAGAGGAGTATTGTGTTGGATCCAACAAAGATAAAATCTATCCGAGATCTACCACCTCCGAAAACCAAGAAAGAGGTCATGAGTTTGCTGGGAAGGTTTAATTACATCAGTAGGTTCATCGCTTAACTTACTACCACATGTGAACCCATATTTAAGCTGCTAAAGAAAGATGCGGCAATTAAATGGACGGATGAGTGTCAAGAAGCTTTTGACAAAATCAAAGAATATTTGTCAAATCCGCCGGTGTTAGTTCTGCCTGAGCCTGGAAGACCTTTGTTCTTGTACTTAACGGTTCTAGAGAATTCATTTGGTTGTGTCCTCGGACAACATGATGCGACCGGTAAGAAAGAGCAAGACATATACTATTTGAGCAAGAAATTTATTGGTTATGAAGCCAAGTACACTCTGCTGGAAAGAACTTGGGTCGCTCAGAAGCTCAGACATTATTTGTTGGCTTATATCACATATCTCATAATCATAATGGATCATCTGAAGTACATATTCCAAAAACCAATGCCTACGGGAAGGCTATCCAAATGGCAGATCCTGCTCACTGAGTTTGACATTGTCTATGTCACTCGCACGGCCATGTAAGCCCAAACCTTAGCCGATCATTTAGCTGAGAACCCGGTTGATGATGAATACCAACCCCTAAGCACGTATTTCCAAGACAAGGAAGTTAATTCAATTGAAGTAACCCCAGAAGACACTAAGACTTAGAAAATGTTCTTTGATGGAGCTGTAAATGTAAAGGGTGTTGGGATTGGGGAAATTTTGATTTTGCCCACAGGTCAACACTATTCAGCTACAGCCTGGCTTCAGTTCTTCTGTACGAATAACACTACTGAATATGGAGCTTGCATCATGGGCATGAACATGGCAATTGACATAGATGCAAAAGAATTATTAATCATGGGAGATTCTGATTTGATCATTCGGCAAGCACAATGCGAATGGGAAACTCGAGATATCAAGCTTATCCAATATAGAAAACATGTGGAAGATCTTAGCAAACATTTCAAATCCGTTGAATTCAGGTATATTCCTCGATTCCACAATGAATTAGTTGATGCACTAGCTACCTTAGCGGCAATGTTGTCGTATCCAGGAAACGCCCATATTGACCCGTTGGAGATTCAAATCTGAGAAAGACATGGTTATTGCAACACAGTTAAAGTAGAACCACATGTCCAACCATGGTATCATGATATTAAAAAGTTCTTGAAAACAAAGGAATACCCTGAGCAGGCCAACGGAGACCAAAAGAGAACCATTAGAAGGCTCGCCGGCAGTTTCTTCTTAAGCGGAGAAGTATTGTATAAAAGAACCCCATATTTGAATCTTTTAAGGTGCGTGAATTCCAAAGAAGCTGAAAAGATCATGAACGAAGTGCATTCGGGAGTATGCGGGCCCCATATGAATGGATATGTCCTTGCAAAGAAAATCTTGCAGGCAGGTTATTACTAGATGACCATGGAAAAGGATTGCTTCAGTTTTGTCCGGAAGTGCCATCAATGTCAGATACACGGTGACCTGATTCATGCACCGCCTTTAGAGTTGCATCCTATGTCAGCACCTTGGCCGTTTGTTACTTGGGGTATGGATGTCATTGGGCCGATCGAGCCGAAAGCCTCAAATAGGCACAGATTCATCTTGGTTGCTATTGATTACTTCACAAAATGGGTCGCAGTGGTCAATTTTAAAGCCGTCACCAAGAAAGCAGTGGCGGACTTCGTACATTACAATATCATATGTCGTTTTGGTATTCCAAAAACTATCATTACCGACAATGTCGCAAATTTGAACAGTCATCTGATAAGGGAGGTATGCGAATAGTTTCAAATTATGCATCGTAATTCTACCCCTTACCGGGCCAAAGCCAATGGTGCCGTTGAAGCGGAAAACAAAAGCATCAAGAAGATCCTTAGGAAAATGATTCAAAGTTATAGATAATGGCATGAGAAGCTGCCTTTCGCATTATTGGGATATCGCACAATCGTGCGCACGTCAGTTGGGGATACGCCTTACTTATTGGTTTATGGCACTGAAGCCGTAATACCTATAGAAGTTGAAATTTCCTCTATTCGAATCATTGTTGAAGCCGGGATCGAGGATGATTAATGGGTCAAAACCCGGTTAGAACAGTTAACTACGATTGATGAAAAGTAGATGGCCGCGGTTTGTCACGGGCAGTTGTATCAACAAAGAATGGCTCGTGCCTATAATAAGAAAGTGCGGCCTAGAAACTTTGAAGTGGGGAAACTAGTTCTAAGATGTATTCTCTCGCATCATGAAAAAGCAAAAGGAAAGCTTGCTCTGAATTGGAAAGGTCCGTACATTATAAGAAAACTGATGCCAAAAGGGGAATTGTGCTTAGGAGATATTAAAGGAAATGGTTGTTAATGCAGATGCAGTCAAAAGGTATTATGTTTAACCCCTTTCGCGGTCTTAACACTCTTCGGTTGGGATGACGAAGGCTTTCATTCTCGCTACCCGAACACTATCAACGTTTTGTAAACCCTTTGAACCGGTTACTCTTCTTTGATCACCCTCCTTGGAACCTGAAAGTTCAATTATCAAAAAAGAAATCAATCAAAACAAAAACGAAACAAAAACAAAATGTTTTCTTGATCTACGTTCGACTTGATTCTGAAAGGATACGTAGGCAGCCTCACTCTGGGGTTCAGTCACGCCAAAATAGAAATCCAAATTCCCCCAAAGATGAAACTGGGGAAAAATTTATAATGGTTTGGCGATGCTTTTACCTGAAAGGCTCTAAGGTTGTAATTCAATTTTAATTCTTTCTACCCAAATCCTGTTCAAGTCCTTCCGATCAATCAGTAAAGATGTCCAAAATGGGGGAATACAGTGACTTAGATTCGATGCAACCAAATGAGAGAAATAAAATGAGAGAGTTTTATCGGTAAAAACCCACACGGGCACCGTGAGGCGATGGTAAGAAACGAAATTGAAAATGAGAGAGCCTCGTTAGTGAAAACTCGCAAAGAGCACTATAAGGAGATAGTGAGAAGAGAAATGAGAGAGGTTAGCTGGTGAAAACCCGTAACGGGCACCACTGATCGAAAAAGGATAATTGGTCAACGACATGGACACAGTCCTGGGTAAGGTTTCTCAAATCTTGAGGTATAAGCTATGATTGATTCTTGAGAGTTGGACGGTTCGCACAGATCAGGCATCCAATCCAAGAGATATGTCATGTTCATTGAAGTCCGCATACACTCCTGATAAGTCCTTCTTTCCTTTCCCCGAAAGGTATACCTCTTGTCTAAATTTATTCGTCCATTTTCGTCATTTGTCTTTCTTTCAATCCCTTTTGGTCTAATTCTATTCTAAATTAATACAAATAAAGGACGGAAAGACAAATTTACAAGGTTCTCATTTGATACAAGCTAGTACGCAACAGAGCCCAATCTCGGTAGGTGCATCGAGTCGACCTCGATTGGCCATGATGGTTGATGCTTGGAAATCAAGGATTCCTGAAAGAAAAGGGATCAAAGGCAAAATAAAGTTAAAGACGTTTAATTCCCACGTTGATTAACCGTCCCGGTAAGCTTTTGGAAAAGTCATGAAACCAATTGCCAGCAATTTAAGCAAGTAGTTATAATCTTCATCCAAAAGACGGGCCGAGACCGAGTGACCAAATAATCAAGGCCACAAAACCAACCACGGTTTCAAACTAACAAATTGTTCTTTGTTGAAGAAAACATGAAACATGTGCAACCCAAAAACAACCTTGCAAAAAGCAGGGGCAACCAAAAGGAAAACCGCGCAAAGGCCGAAAACAGCTTTGCAACAACAACTTCAGGAGGGAAGTCCCCCCCAAACTTATTTCCCGCATTCACTCATCCTCTAAGAATAAAGGAAGAAAAGAAGAAATAATATTGAACCTAATTCAAAACTACGGTCTCTGATCCCCAGTTGATGACTTTCCATCATAGGGTCTCATTCCCTAGTTGATACCAGCATAACCTGAGGACTTTCCAATATAGGGTTCCACTCCCTAGTTGATGCTAGCATAACCTGATGAATTTCCAACATAGGGTCCCACTCTCTAGTTGATGCGAGCATAACCTGATGATTTTCCAACATATGGTCCCACTCCCTAGTTGATGCTAGCATAACCTGATGACTTTCCGACATTGTGCTTTACACTCTTCCTCACAAATCACAAAATCAATAATAATTGATAGATAAGAGTATCACAAAGAAACCAGTATTTTACCCATAATCAATAGAAAAATGTAATCTCAGCCTTGAATCATTATTCGAAAGTTACCAAATCTCAGTGAAACCAGATATAAGTCACCCAACAGTTCAAATAACCCGCTAAGTATGGATAGTAGAATTTAAGGCTACAAAATAGACAAGAATAGAATTTCACTCGCATGCTATGACCTGAGAACGATGCATAGATGCTCGTCACCACACCTATACATCGTATTTAACAACCAAACGCGAAGCAAATGACACATAATACCTATTCCCTCAAGCCAAAGTTAGACACGACACCTACCTCGCTACGAAGGCCACTTAATTCTCAATCACAGCTTTTCCTTTGGAATTCACCTCCAAACCACTCGTATCTATTCAAATATGACTCAAAAATATCAAATATTTCTAAAGGAATCAATTATATTTTTCATAAATTAAATTCCCTAAAATTTCCTCCAAAACGTTGAAAAATAGACCCCAGACCGCTTGGTCAAAACCCGAGGTTCGGACCAAAATCCTTTTTCCCATTCACCCCCGAGCCCGAATATATAATTTGTTTTGGAATCCGACCTCAAATTGAGGTATAAATCCGCAAATTCCCGAAATCCCTAGTTTCTACCCTAACCCCTAACTCTACTATACAAACTCTAGATTTTAGGTTGCAAATTCAAGAAATGTAATGGGTAATTGAAAGAAAATGGTTTAGAATCACTTACCAACAATTTGGGGTAGAAATGGCTTTTGAAAAATCGCCTCTCACCATTTAGTTTTTGAGAAAATGATTTTTTGGCTAACATTCTGGTTTTGGATTCTGTTAAGTGTTGGGCGATAGTGTTCATCGCCTTCGCAAGAGAACTGTCGCGTTCGCGAAGGGTATTGGCTGCCAATCCTACGTGTTCGTGAGACCCAGCTCGCATTCGCGATGGTTACTCCCCCCTGGCCTTCGCGTTTGCGATGAAAGAACAATTGACTCCCCCTCCCTAATGCCTAACATTGCGCGTTCGCTATGAACTTGTCGGGTTCACGAAGGGTAATGCCCTCATCGCTTCGCATTCGTGAAGAATAAATCTTCTGCTGCCCAGTTTACTCTTCGCGTTCGCGAGAGTACCTTCGCGAGCGTGAAGAACGACATGCCAGAACACCTACTGCAGCAAAATACCAGATTTCCAAAGTCCAAAACATCCCATGGCCTATCCGAAACTCACCCCGAACCCTCGGGGCTCCAAACTAAACATGCACACAAGTCTAAAAATATCATACGAACTTGCTCGCGTGATCAAATTGCCAAAATAATACCTCGAACTATGAATTTAGCATCAAATCAAATAAAATTCTCAAGAACCCTTTAAAATTTCTTTTTTCTCAACTTGACATCCGAATAACGTCAAATCAACTTCGTTTCTCAACAAATTTCACAGCCAAGTCTTAAATATCATAATGAACCTGTACCAGGCTCCAGAACCAGAATACGAACCTGGCACTAACATTTCCAAACATCAATAAATTCTTACAAACAAATAATTTCAAAACTTTTAATTTAATCAAAAATTCATAACTCAAGCGAAGGACCTCCGAATTCGATTCCGGGCATACTCCCAAGTCCCATAATTTGATACGAACCTACCGGAACCATCAAAGCATGGATCCGGACCCATTTACCAAAAATCTTCATTAGTTTTCAACATAAAAGCTTTCCGAAAACCTGTCCGGATTACGCATGCAAATTGAGATGGGTAAAAATGAGATTTTTAAGGCTTAAGAGCGCAGATTCGAGTTCTAAAATATAAGATGACCCTTTTGGGTCATCACTTTCTCCACCTCTAAAATAATTATTCGTCCTTGAACGGACATAGAAAAGTACATGGGCTGGTGAAAATCTGGGGATTTCTACTCCGCATATCGGACTCGGACTCCCAAGTAGCTGCCTCAATAGGCTGACCTCTCCACTGCACTCGAACTTAAGGGTAACTCTTTGATCTTAATTGGCGAACTTGCCGGGCTAGAATTGCCACCGGCTCCTCCTCATAAGTCAAATCCTTGTCCAACTGGACAGAGCTGAAATCTAACACATGGGACGGATCGCCGTGATACTTTCGAAGCATGGACACATGGAATACCGGATGAACAACTGCTAAACTAGGTGGCAACGCAAGTCTATAAGCCACCTCTCCCACTCTCTCCAGAATCTCAAAAGGTCTGATATACCTAGGGCTCAACTTTCCCTTCTTTCTGAACATCATTACACCCTTCATGGGTGATACCCGAAGTAACACTCTCTCTCCGACCATGAATGCAACATCAGTAACTCTACGGTCGGCATAACTCTTCTGCCTGGACTGAGCTATGCGAAGTCTATCCTAAATAATCTTGACCTTATCCAAGGCATCCTGTACTAAGTCTGTGCCCAACAACCGAGCCTCTCCCGGCACGAACCACCCAACTGGCGACCGACACTGCCTACTAAGTAATGCCTCAAAGGGAGCCACCTGAATGCTCTATTGGTAGCTGTTGTTGTAGGCGAACTCTGCAAGGGGCAAGAATTGATTCCACGATCCTCCGAAGTCTATAACACAAGCGCAGAGCATATCCTCCAAGATATGAATAGTACGCTCGGACTGCCCATCTGTCCGAGGATGAAATATTGTGCTCAATGCAACCCGTGGACCCAACTCACGTTGAACTGCCCTCCAAAAGTGCGAGGTAAACTGCATACCTCGATCAGAAATGATAGACACGGACACACCGTGAAGACGGACGATCTCACAAATGTAAATCTCTGCCAACCGCTCTAAGGAATAGGTAACTGCCACAGGAATGAAATGCGCTCACTTAGTCAGCCTGTCCACAATAACCCAAACTGCATTGAACTTCCTCTGAGTCTGTGGGAGTCCAACAACAAAATCCATAGTGATACACTCCCACTTCCACTCAGGAATATCTAACCTCTGAAGTAAACCAACAGGTCTCTGATGCTCACACTTTACCTGCTGGCAATTTAGTCACCGAGCTACATAGGCAACTATGTCCTTCTTTATTCGCCTCCACCAATAATACTGCCTCAAGTCCTGATACATCTTGGCGGCGCCCGGATGAATAGAATACCGGGAACTGTGGGACTCCTCAAGGATCAACTCATAAAGTCCATCCACATTAGGCACATAAATACGACCGTGCATTCTCAAATCTCGGTCATCTACAACAGTAACCTGCTTGGCACCCCCGTGCCGCACTGTGTCTCTAAGGATAAGTAAATGAGGATCGTCATCCAGCCGATCTCTGATGCACTCAAACAAAGAAGACCTAGCAACTGTATAAGCTAGAACACGGCTAGGCTCAGAAACATCTATCCTCACGAACTGGTTGGCCAAGGCCCGAACGTCCAATGCAAGCAGTCTCTCACCAACTGGAATATATGCAAGGCTACCCATACTGACTAACTTCCTACACAAAGTGCCATCCACCACGTTGTCCTTCCCAGGATGATACAATATAGTGATATCATAATCTTTCAATAGCTCCATCCACCTCCTCTGCCTCAAATTGAGTTCCTTCTGCTTGAACAAATACTGTAAGCTCCGATGATCAATGAATACCTCACATGGAACGCCATAAATATAGTTCCTCCAAATCTTCAGCGCGTGAACAATGGCTGCCATCTCTAGATCATGAACGGGGTAATTCTTCTCGTGAACCTCCAGCTGCCGTGAAGCATATACAATAACCTTTCCATCCTGCATCAATACCGCACCCATACCAATACGAGATGCATCACAATATACTGTATAAGATCCTGAACCTATGGGTAACACCAATACCGGTGTCGTAGTCAAAGTTATCTTGAGCTTCTGAAAGCTCGCTTCACACTCGTCTGACCACCTGAACGGGGCACCCTTCTGGGTCAATCTGGTCAACGGGGCTGCTATAGATGAAAACCCCTCCATAAATCGATGGTAATAGCCCGCCAAACCTAGGAAACTACGGATCTCTGTAGCTGATGTGGGGTCTAGGCCAGTTTTGTACTGCCTCAATCTTCTTAGGATCCACTTGAATACCCTCTGCTGATACAACGTGACCCAAGAAAGTAACTGAACTCAACCAAAACTTGCATTTTGAGAACTTAGCATATAATTGGCTGTCTTTCAGAGTCTGAAGAAGGATCCAAATATGCTACTCATGCTCCTCTTGACTGTGGGAGTAGATCAAGATATCGTCAATAAACACAACCACAAAGGAATCTAAGTAGGGTTTGAACACCCTGTTCATCAAATCCATGAATGCTACTGGGGCATTTCTTAGCCCCAAATGACATCACTAGAAACTCATAATGCACATACCGAGTTCGAAAAGCTGTCTTAGGAACATCACATGCCCTAATCCACAACTGATGGCAGCCAGATCTCAAATCAATCTTTGAAAACACCTTGGCACCCTGAAGCTGATCAAATAAATCATCAATCCTCGGCAATGTATACTTTTTCTTGATGGTGACTTTCTTCAACTGCCGATAATCTATACACATCCTCATCGATCCATCTTTCTTCTTTACAAACAACAAAAGTGCACCCCAGGGCGATACACTAGGTCTAATAAAGCCCTTATCAAGCAAATCTTGCAATTGCTCCTTCAATTCTTTCAACTCTGGCGGGGCCATGTGATATGGCGGAATGGAAATAGACTGAGTGCCCGGAGCCAAATCAATGCAGAAATCAATATCCCTGTCGGGTGGCATCCCCGGCAGGTCTGCAGGAAACACCTCTGGAAACTCACGAACCATCGGCACCGAATCTATGGAAGGAACCTCCGCACTAGAATCACGGACATAAGCCAAATAAGCAAGATACCCATTTTTGACCATATGCCGAGCCTTCACATAAGAGATAACCCTGTTGGCAGAATGGCCAAGATTCCCTCTCCACTCTAATCGAGGCAACCCCTGCAAGGCTAAGGTCACTGTCTTGGCATGACAATCTAATATAGCATGATAAGGTGACAACCAATCCATACCCAGTATGACATCAAAATCAACCATGTCGAGAAGTAAGAGATCTACACGAGTCTCAAGACTCCCAATAGTGACCGCACACGAATGATAAACACGATCTACAACAAAAGCATCTCCCACTGGTATGGACACATACACCGGAGCACTCAAAGAATCACGGGGCACAACCAAATAAGAAGCAAAATAGGATGACATATAGGAATAAGTAGATCCCGGATCAAATAGAACTGAAGCATATCTACTGCAAACTGAAACAGTACCTGTGATAACAGCATCAAATGACTCAGCCTCAGGCCTGGCTGGGAAAGAATAACACCTGGGCTGGGCCCCAACACCCTGAACTACGTCCCTCGGACGGCCTTTAACTGGCTGGTCTCCACGCCTAATAGCCAGACCTCCACCTCTAACAGTATGGCCTCTACCTCTGGCTGCCTGAACCCTGCCTCTAGTTGGCTGAGCAGGTGGTGCAGCAACTGGTGTCGCGACCATGGCACGTGAACTCTGATGCTGTGAGTTGCCTGTTGCTTGAGGGAAAAATCTAGCAATGTGCCTCAGATCACCACAAGTATAACATAACTTCGGCTGCTGTGACTACTGACCCTGAAGCTGGCCCTGTCGACCTGAATAACCACCCTGATAACTCTAGAGTGGAGGTTCACTAATATGAGATGGTGGTACATTGTAGGCTAGCTGGTCAGAATAATACATCTAAGGGCCACGACCACTTGAGGCACCGTGATACCTAGCGTGCTGAATGTAACGGCCTGGGAGGATGGCCTCTACCAAAAGTACTCCTACCTCTAGGTGAGGCCCCGCTGAACTTACCAGAATGACGAGGTCTCTTGTCAGACCCCTGACCTCCCTGAGTAAGAATCATTTCGACTCGTCTAGCGACATTAGCTGCCGCCTGAAAAGAAATCTCACTCCAAGTCTGCTTAGCCATCTGCAATCTGATAGGCTGAGCAAGTCCATCAATAAACCTCCTCACCCTCTCTATCTCTCTCGGTGGGAAGAAGAAGCATAGCATGACGGGCCAAATCCACAAAACGGGTCTCATACTGAGTAACAGTCATACTGTATTGCTGAAGATGCTCAAACTGACGGCGACGCTCTTCTCTCAATGTGATAGGTAGAAACTTCTCTATGAAGAGCTGAGAGAACTGGTCCCAAGTAAGAGGAGGTGACCCAGCTGTTCTGGTCAACAAGTAATCTCTCCACCATTTATTGGTGGAACCGGTCATCTGAAATGCAGAAAAATCGACCCCATTGGTCTCCACTATACCTATGTTCTGTAGAACCTCATGACAGCTGTCAAGATACTCCTGTGGATCCTCTGAAGGAGCATCACTGATGTGAATACGAAAGATTTTGATAAACCTGTCCAATCTCTATAAAGCCTCAGAAGACATAGCTGGCCCATCTCCGACCTGTGCCGCAATAACAGGCTGAACTAATCCGACTGGCTGAGCTACTGGAGCCTGATACTGGGAGTTATCTGCTTCGGAGTGGGAGTGGTGGGAGTCTGGGTTCCTCCTCCAGCCTGAGAGAGTGCTGGTGCCATGGGAGATGCGCTAGTCTGGGCCACACTCTCCATAAGGCCCACCAAACGGACCAAAGCGTCCTAAAGTATTGGGGTAGCAATGAACCCCTCTAGAACCTGAGCTGGTTCGGCAGGAACAGACTGGGCTGGAACCTCCTCGTCAAGCTCTATCCGAGGCTCCACTGCTGGGGCTGCTGCTTGGGCCCTTGGCTGAGCCCCGCCCCTGCCTCGGCCTCGACCTCTGCCCCGCGTAGGAGCTATCACTGGAGGCTCTGGCTGCTGATCAGCTGAGGAAGTGGTACGTGTGCTCGCCATCTGCGAGAGAATAAGAATAGAAGAGTTCAATCAGTATTGAAAAAGCAAAATCGCACGATAGAGAAGAATAGAAGTGAAACTTGTTCCTAAACTTCATAGCCTCTGGAAGATAAGCACAGACGTCTCCGTGCCGATCCTCCAGACTCTACTAAGCTTGCTCGTGAATTGTGAGACCTAAGCAACCTAGTACTCTGATACCAACTGTCACGACCCAAAATTTCCGACCGACGGGATCGTGATGGCGCCTAACATTTCACTTGTTAGGCAAGCCAACGATAGAGAATCCTTAAACCAATTCCTTATTTCCATTCAGTAATTATCAATAATTAACTAAGATAAAATATAATAAGTGTGAAATATCATAAAAGTGCATTAATTACTAAAACTCAGATCTGGAGTCGCAATTCACGAGCATTCTAGAATTTACTACAAGTAATAGTATGAAAGAAATACAAATGTCTGAATGAAAGAAAATAGTAGGACATAAAAGATAGACGGGGACTTCAAGGTCTGTGAACGCCGACAGATCTAGCTTGAGTCTCCGGACAACGAACCAGTAGCAAATCTCGATCAACCTGAGCCGATATAAAAATATGTACAGAAAGTGCAGAGTGCAACATCAGTACAACCGACCCCATGTGCTGGTAAGTGTCGAGCCTAACCTCGGCGAATTAGTGACGAAGCTAGGACAAGACACACATATATAATCAGAACAGTATAATCATGCTAGTAGCAACAACAGTAAATAAAGCAATAACGCAGAAATAATGAGAAGGGAACATACAATGGGGGAATACAACATAAAGAGAGAATAATGAAAAGACAAAATTAAACAGAAAATACTTAAATGAATTGAGCAATTAAAACAGCAAAGGAAAACTGCACGGCATCACCCTTCGTGCTTTTACTCTCAACCTCACCAAATAAATAAATAGAACGGTATGGCATCACCCTTCGTGCTTTTACTCTGAACCAAACCAAATAAATAAATAGAACGGCACGGCATCACCCTTCGTGCTTTTACTCTCAACCTCACCAAATAAATAAATAGAACGACACGGCATCACCCTTCGTGCTTTTCACTCTTCCTCGCAATATAACTAATGCATGTACGGCATCACCTTTCATGCTTTACACTCTTCCTCACAATATAAATAATGCATGCACGACATCACCCTTCGTGCTTTACACTCTTCCTCACCAATCAAAAATCAATAACAATGGATAGATAAGAGTATCACAAAAAAATCAGTATGTTACCTTTAATCAATAGCACAATGTAATCTCAGCCTTGAATCAATATTCGAAAGTTACCAAATCTCAGTGAAACCAGATATAAGTCACCTAACAGTTCAAAAGCATGGATAGTAGAATTTAATGCTACAAAATAGAAAAGAATAGAATTTCACTCGCATGCTATGACTCGACAACGACGCATAGATGCTCATCACCTCACCTATACATCGTATTTAACAACCAAACACGTAGCAAATGAACACATTACACCTATTCCCACAAGACAAAGTTAGACACAACACTTACCTCGCTCTGAAGGCCACTTAATTCTCAATCACAGCTTTTCCTTTGGAATTCACTTCCAAACCAATCATATCAATTCAAAAATGACTCAAAAATATCAAATACTGCTAAAGGAATCAATTATAATTTTCATAAATTAAATTTCCCAAATTTTCCTCCAAAAAGTAAAAAAATCGACCCCATGCCCGCTTGGTCAAAACCCGAGGTTCGGACCAAAATCCTATTACCTATTCACCCCTGAGCCCGAATATATAATTAGTTTTGGAATCCGACCTCAAATTGAGGTCTAAATCCCCAAATTTTTAAAATCCCTAGTTTCTACCCTAACCCATAATTCTACCATGAAAATTCTAGATTTTAGGTTGAAAATTCAAGAAATGTAATGGGTAATTGAAAGAAAATGGTTTAGAATCATTTACCAATAATTTGAGGAAGAAATGGCTTTTGAAAAATCGCCTCTCACCGTTTGATTTTTGAGAAAATAAATTTTTGGCTAAAATCCCGTTTTTGGATTCAGTTAAGTGCTGGGCGACAGTTTTCATCGCCTTCGCGAGAGCATGTCGCGTTCGCGAAGTGTACTGGCCGCCAAGCCTTCGCGTTCGCGGAGAAGAAATCTTCAGCTGCCCAGTTTACTCTTTTCTTTCGCGAGACTACCTTCGCGAACGTGAAGAAGGACATGCCAGAACACATGCTGCAGTAAAATACCAGATTTTCAAAGTCCAAAACATCCCATTGCCAATCCGAAACTCACCCGAACCCTCGGGGCTCCAAACTAAACATGCACACAAGTCTAAAAATATCATACGAACTTGATCGCGCGATCAAATTGCCAAAATAACACCTCGAACAACGAATTTAGTACCAAATCAAATGAAATTCTCAAGAACACTTTAAAATTTCTATTTTCTCAACTAGACGCCCGAATCACGTCAAATCAACTTTGTTTCTCACCAAATTTCACAGACAGGTCTTAAATATCATAATGAACCTATACCGGGGTCTGGAACCATAATACGGACCCGGCACTAACAATGCCAAACATCAATCAATTCTTATAAACAAATAATTTCCAAACTTTTAATTTTCATCAAAAATTCATAACTCAAGACAGAGACCTCCGAATTTGATTCCGGGTATACGCCCAGATCCCATAATTTGATACGGACCTACCGGGACCGTCAAACCACAAATTTGGACACGTTTACCAAAAATATTGATCGAAGTCAACTAAAATTAACTTTTAAGGTAAAAATTCTTATTTTTATTAGTTTTCAACATAAAAGCTTTCCGAAAACCTTCCCGGATTGTGCACACAAATCGAGGAGGGTAAAATGAGATTTTTAAGGTTTAAGAGCGCAGATTCGAGTTCTAAAATATAAGATGACCCTTTTGGGTCATCACATGATGCCAACATAACCTGATGACTTTCCAACATAGGGTCCCACTCCCTAGTTGATGCCAGCATAACCTTAAGACTTTTCGACATAGGATCTCTACTCCCTAGTCTAAATTTACTTCGGGTACACCATTCCCATATTTTATCGCTTTCGATAATGAAGTAGCATAGAATTTGTTACAATAACTCACGAAATATTCCTAGTGAAAACTGGGGCTGAACATTTTGTTCGTTTGTTTTGATTCCTAAGAAGGTTATACCTTCAAGTACTAGGTTAGAGACGTCCAAAAGAAGACCTCTCAGTCCAGAATAAAAGAAAAGAAGAAAAAGTAAAAACCAAAGTGCAGAAGCGGAGAAGTTATAGGCTGCTCAAGGCGAGATTAAAGTCCCAAGTTTTGCATGTCCCATCTTGATCTAAAAAGATGAAGAAAATTGAACCAGCACCCGCAGCTAGCAAGCATCAAGATACGAATCAGAGTCTGCATAAAGAGCCAGCCAAGACTCAAGACAATGTTTTGGAAAATTTACAAATAGAAATCTTGTAACTCGTAGTTGATAGGCTTAGTTAGTTTTCTTCATTTTTTTTACTTTGGTGTAATAAGGAGTTCAGTAGCAACAATAGAGAAATCACAGTTTTCCGGTAGTCCCAGCTATAAAAACTTCCAGAACTACACTGACTTGATTCCTTTATAGCCAAGGATATGTAGGCAACCTTTGAATCAAGGTTCGGTCAAATATTTTCAAAAGGCTTCCCATGGAGTATCGAAACGGGTTAAATTGGTTCATGATTGCTCACTTTGTCATTGCCCGAAAACTCTTCGTGGTTCCGAGCAAAGAGGGGCAATTGTGAGCATGTAATTTTTACCCTACCAAAATATTCCTACAAAATGAAAAGATAATCTAGTCTTATTTATTTTTAGATTTGTTTAGGATTTTTTGTTAATTATTTGCATTTAGATGCATTTTTCATTTTTGAAGCCATGAAACATAACAAAAATATTTAAACCTTTACCTTCTTGCATTACTAGGTTTTTAATTTAATTTAATGCCTAATTACATAATTCAATTACATCATTAAAAGAAAATCACAAAAAATTATTATTTTGACATTTTTAGTTTCAATGATTAAAACTAGAAATTTATCTTTTTAAAAACTTAGATTGAATAATTGTGTAAATAATATAAATAGATAATTAGTGTAATTGTATAATTTGAGATAATTTAGTGTTTAATATAAATAGATAATTAGGGATTAACTGAGCCCAATCTCAAAAATCAAACAAAATACCCAAGCCCAACCCCCTAAAACCGGTCCGCTTCATCACTACACCAAACGACGCCGTTTAAGTGCCAGGCGATCCTGGCCGTTGAACATCACATGATCCAACGGCTCGGAACTCGCCTGTCATTTTATATATAAATGTCCAAATGACCCCCCCCCCCCCCACATCTCTCTCTAACCCTAGAGACGACTTCGTCTCTCATCTCTCTAACCAAACCCTAGCCGCCCCAAGACACTCCTCCCACGCCGCCGCCGAAAATCGCCCCTACGGCGGCGGTGGACCTCCAAAGCCACCCAAACTTACCCTAAAACACTCTCCTCACCCTCTAAAATCCCACCATAACAACCGATACCTCAAACAATCCCACCAAAATCAACAGATTTTAGATCCCAGAAACCCTAGTCCCGCCGTTGGAAATCGCCTACAGCGGCGGAGGACCTCCAAAACCCACTCAAACTCACCCCATACCCTCCTCTCATCCTCCTAAACCTCATCTTACCAACCAAATCCCTAAAACCTCTACCAATAACCCTAGATCTGTCAAAAATCTACCTAGTCTGTCTAGAGATCCTTAGGACAAGAACTCCTTTCTTGAGTCTCGGATCCCAGATAGGGGTCTTGGCATGAGGGTCTTTTCTCCGACTAGATCTGTTTTTCAAAAACCCTAAAATCCACCTAGCCGCCAAAAATTCCTCCTGTCAGGATCACCCATCAAGGATCTCAGATTCCAGACGAGAATCTTGGCATGAGGGTTTTTTCACGGTTAGACCCATTTAATTTTGCTTTTTGCTATTTTTTTTGTTATTTACGCCTTTTTATTTATTTCTGTTATTTCCGCATTTTTTTAATTATTTCTGTTATGTTTTCTGCATTATTTATTTATTCTGCTATTTTTTGTTATTTACGCATTATGTTTTGTTTTTTTACCCTGTGTTCTGTATCTATTTATTTATTTATTTTAATTATCATTGTTAGTTATACTCCGTTATAATTAATTAACTAATTAAACCAGACTTAATATAAAAATATATATAAATTCAGAGCTTAAATATATTCTGTTAATTTTTACATCATTTGTTATTTCGTTTGCATTAATTAATTAAAACGAAATAATCAGTGTTAAGTTTATTTATTTATTTTTATTTTGTTTTATTTGCTTACTGTTGCGTTTCATTTCCTGTTATTTATTTTTAATTAATTGGGCATGGCTAAATAGACAGACTCATAACTTTGTTATTTTATTATTATTGGGCCTGGCAAAATAGACAAGCCAATAGATTTGTTAAAAGTTTAAGAGCCCAAGCTCTTCAAGACAAGAGTCACCTGACTTAAGCCCAGAACCAATCTGGTTTTGAAATAATTTCAAGACCCTTAAGGGTCTATTTTGAAAATCTAATTCTAAAATTAATTCAGAAAGTACTAGAACTTTTTAGAATAGGGACAAATGTCCCAATGCTTAGTAGGAAAATAGGGATAAGATCCAAAAATATTCATATTTTGGACACTTGTCCATTTTCTAAGATAAGGAAGGTGCTAGAAATTGGACATATGTCCAATTCTGTTAAGAAAATGTCATTTTCCTTAATTTTTTGGGAATTCTGACAGATTCTTTGCACCTTAATTCTTATCCCTTTTAACTTCCTCACTCTATAAATACATTCTTCCCTTTTCATTAAAAGAAAACAGATTTTGAGTGACATTATAAACACAGAAATCTCTGCACTGCCTGAAAGAAATTTTCCTTTCATCCTTACGAGAAAAACCTCATTTTCTTTTCTGAGAATCAGTCTTGATCTTTCAGAGTCAAAAATATACATTCGTTTTCCTATTTATTAAAATCTGGCCGTCTTCTTATTCTACTGGGTTTCATTCATTGTTGTTGCTTTAGTTCAAGCTTTTAGAGACTTATTTTCTTAATTATTCATTTCTGCTGCTATCAAGGTACTTTCTTAAACAATGTAAATATTTAAATCTGGTTTTATCGTGACTATGATTCTACTGGTTATCAAAATATGTGTTCTGTTTGAATATTGCATAGAGTTATTTAGTTGAGAGTGTTTAGTCATTCACACTGCTTTAGTCACTAAGTCATGATAGCTTTTATGTTAAAATATTCTTAAAACTGTAAAAAAAACCTGCTTAAAGCTTTATACATATTCACAAAAATTGTATGTGCGTATGTAATAGTAGAAGCAAAAACAGCACACACACACACACACACACACACACATTTTTAGAAAATTTATTAAAGTAGTAATAGATAGATTGTTATCACTAATGTAATAATTTAGCTTTCTATTATCATGTAAAATATGCTGGTTTAATTAGTAGTTTTACCCTTACATGTAAAACAATCAAATACAGTATATCTAAATCCATTAGTTCTAAGTCATGAAAAATTAGGTTTTGCAAGCAAACTTAATAGCAATCAGGGTACATTTTCAGGCCCAAATCAATTGGGTCTACGAGATTGTACTCTGCAATTTTGGCTAATAAATTAAATTGATAATTCAAGTAAAGGTAGTTATTTCTTTTATTATTTTAAAATACACAATGAGTCTCAAACTTAGCACTTTAGCATAAGTTATTAAGAGGTTTAGGCAATCAGTAGGAAATTATCAAAAAATAATTAACCAAAATTTCGATTTATTTTGTTTATATCCCAAGACCTTTTTTTTACAAAAAAAATATAGGTAAAAATCTAATAATTGTTGTTACAAATTTTTAATTTCCAACTCATCCACACAAATATGCATTGGGCCAGAGTCACTTGGACTCATTATCATCAGGCCCACATCATTTTTGAGTAATTTGTTCACAAATGGATATTGGGCCAGAGTCATCCGGACTCATTATTAGGCCCAAACCCTCTTGAATTAACTGGATTTTAAATGATTGAATGCTTAATTGGGCCAGAGTCACATGGACTCAATATCACCAGGCCCAAATGTCTTTAGTCGATTTAGTTGTCTATAAAAATGAATATTGGGCCAGAGTCATTTGGACTCATCAGCATGCCCAGATCTTTCTGAATTAAATGTATTTGATTGATTAATAACATGGTATTGGGCCAGAGTCAATTAGACTCAAGCAGGCCCAAATTCTTTTGAACTGAATTTATTAGCTAGGCCCAAATAGATATCTCGGGCTAGAATTCATTTGGACTCAGTTCTTATCAAACCTCAAACTTTAAATTCGGGCCTGCTTGATAAATAATACATAGGTTTTCCCATCTAATACAAATAAAGATATCACCTAGTACTAAACCTTTACACTTGGCCATATAACATAGAGTATTTAGTTTAGGGACATAAGCATAACTTAAGGCATTTATAATCAACATAATTATTACAATTATGTACACGCACGCGTGACATAGTTGTGATGCCAAAAACAAACCAACGTACATGTTCGCGTGACAATGGTAAAACAATCTTAGTAAAAAAAATACTTCAATTAAACACTTGTAGAAATGCTTTAGGCGTGGATTTTAAACTACTATCGTGATTGCGTACACATCCGCATGACGTGATCCCGATATCCAAAATAAAATCGAGGTATGCGTTTGCGCAACTTTGGCCAAACTATCTTGAATTATTAAAGTATACTTAATTGTGTAGACGTACGCGTGACATGATTTTAATGCCCTAAATAAAGCGAATTTACACACGTGTAATCCGTTTCAGAGATAAATCCATATACTCCATAATTAAAAGCGGTAAAAGATAAATGCACATAGGTTCTAAAACACGTAATTAAATGATTAACTAAGCTAGGTATGATTGTAAAGCGGCCGTGCTAAAATCACAGAATCTGGGAGTGCCTCACACCTTCTCCCGAGTTAACAAAATTCCTTACCCGATCTTCTGGTTTCGCAGACTTTAAAATAGAATCAAATTTTCTCGATTTGGGATTTAAAATAAACCGGTGACTTAGGACACCATAAATTATCCCAAGTGACGACTCTGAATTAAATAAATAATCTCATTTTTAATAATGTCACTTTAATTAGAAAAACTCCTAACTCTCCTATCCCCTCAGAAAAAAGGACTTGTGGCAAGTTTCATTCAGACTCCATTTTTAATATGTTAAAGTGACACTATGGTTTAGTTGAATTATCAACTATAAATAATAAAAAAAACAAGACGCTCCAGGCATTCCAATTTATATGGCAACCTTCTTTTTTTAATTTTCTTCTAAAAGAATGATACTTTTTTAAGAAAATAATAAAACTTACCGCCATTTTACATTTAGTGACAAGACTTATAGGTGTTATACAAATTTTATGACATATTTAACATAATAAGTTTTAAAAGTCTTATCTTCACGCAAGGGTTATGATTTAGTTAAAATCACTAGTTTTTAAATTCTATTTTTTAATTTTTTGTGCTCGATCAAATTTTATTAGCTAAATTGAAACGAAGGGAGTGACTCATATCCTTAATGGCTTTCAAGTGATTTATGACCTGTTAAGCATGGCCTACATATCTTAGTCATTTGCTGGAGGCTTACCGATCACACATGATGATGAAGCAAATTACTTGATATTCTGTGAACTTACGGGACCAATCAAAGTCGAACAGAGGAAAACCATATTTATAGTGTGTCTGAATTGTATGGTTGGAAATGAATGTCCTCTCCATGTGTATCGCGAAATATTTATTATATCTATTAAAAATCAATTATGATTATGTGTTTACATTAACACGGTTTTGTAATTGTGCTCCAGCTCATTTAAACCTTCTGGAAGATCATCTTTCTCGAGCCATCAACATTAGAATCACCAATTCGATTCGGAACTGCTACACATCGCTATCTCTGACAACCGCATCTTAGGCACCATTTCACAACACCCTGCCCCGAATACAAAAATAAAAAAAGACTATAATACCGGCGGACCTTAATACGTTCCAATAAGGACGACGACGCCACTACACAAATAAGAATTCCACCACGCTCGAAAATATCAAGTCTCGTTACTCCATCAACCAAAGCATGAACATCTATAGTCTGAATGCCCTTCTTTTGCTGGAATTAAATTCTGAACCTCTAAATCATGCATTGAGAAATCCTCCTTTAAAGCCATTCACTGCCTCGACACATAACCAAACACCTTACCATTACACCAACATTGTGCGATAACAATGCATAGACATCGTAGCAATCCGTGCACAGTCTCGAAACCATAGAAAATACAGATACTGAGATGAAACAAAAGAACATCCCTCCGCAAGGTGACGATCATAGCCTCCCCAACACATGCAGGGAAAAACATCCTGCACCACGTCTGCAGTACCACTACAACTCCTCGACGCCTAATTGATAACAAGCGCTTCGCGTCACATAAGATTGAGTAGGAAGGAAATAAAAGCACAAGCCTCAATAGAATCAAACTGCACGATGAGGAAATCAAGAAGGGAAGATCACCTAACAGTCCTGTAGCCTCTCGAAGATAAGTACATACGTCTTCGTACTGATCCGCAAGACTCTACTAGACTTGCTCATGACTCATAAGACCTAAGTGAACCTAACGCTTTGATACCAATCAGTCACGATCCAAAATTCACGAAAGGTCGTGATAGCACCTAACGCCGTCGTCAGGCAAGCCAACGGTAATTGATCAGTTAATTACTCATTTTAGTATTTTAAAAACATAATTTTTCATTAATTAAATAGTATAAAATAGAATTTACAAGGTAAAGGTTAATATTTACGCGAAGTACAATAATGAACAACCGGTAGGAACCCCCAAAACCCAGTGACATAAGTGCATGAGTATCAACTTAGAAATATAATAAATTATAACATATGTCTGGAATAAAAATTAGAGAGGAGAATATAAATAACTCTGATGGAGACTCTGCACGCTGCGGATCATAACATGAAATGCAGCTCATGGTAAAGTCCTCTCAATAGCCGCGCCTCGGCGCCCAAAAGACCACCAGACATATATGTACCTACACAAAAAGTGCAGCAAGTGTAGCATGAGTACGTAAATTAATGTGTACCCAGTAAGTATCTAGCCTATCCGAGAGATATAGTAACGAGGGGTCGACATCAACACTTACTAGTGGTCCAATAAGACAGATACAGTAGAAGTAAACATGTGTGAATAAGAGTAAATAAGCGAAATAACAAGTATAATACGTGACAAAATCCTCTTCTCAACAATAACTCAAACTCTCAGCTAGTAGTTACCTCCTCAATCGGAGTATATATATTTTGGACCTTACCAAATATGTCGTCATAGTTCAATCAGGAAAAGCTCACAGCTATGTTGGCTTCTTGCCAATTATTACGCAAGATTTCATAAGATTATTTTATAGAAATGCCGAGGCGTACGGCCCGATCCATCACAACATTGCCGAACCATTGATACATCTATTTTATTGCCGATGCAAACGGCACGCTCTCATGACAGTATGATACATAATCATGCCGAGGCGTACAATCCAATCCATCATAATGTGTGCACTGTCGAGTGTCGAATGGCACAAACCATAGATGTATCTATCCTGCCGAGGCGAACGGCTTAAACCCATTAGAATAAGAAGCTTTGACGGGTCCTTAACCCCACTCACGAATAGACATATGAGTTATAAATTTTAAGGAAAACCTTTCGATGAGATCGCATAACGCGGGAGAAATTCGGCAGTGGAGTACAATTCTTTTGCGGCTAATCATGAAGCCCGTCGAATCTCTACAATAGCAAGTCTATTACTCTACACAAGTCTTGTCTCAAGTTGCAATGTAAAATAAAGGAATTTAATAGGCAATAGAAAACTCAAATAGTACAGTTATAGCATTGGGGGGGGGACCTAAGTCTACCCGGACAGTACATGAATCTAATTATGCATGGACTCTCATCACCTTGTGCGTACGTAATCCTGCAACAAGTAGCACATAGAAAATACATCACCTAGGGGTAGTTTCCCCCTTACAGAATTAGACATGAGTCTTACCTCGCTCCGAAGTTCCAAAACCGTCTCCAACGCCTCTCAAACACCTCAAATCGATGCCCGTCTCTTCAAAACTAGCCAAACAAATGTACAAATCCATAAATATATAATCTATTACCCATTGTTAATCAAGTAATAACAATCCCCAACTCCGCTCGAAAAGTCGATAAAATCAACCCTAGAGCCCACGTGTCCGGATTTCGAAAATTATCGAAGATAAACTTTACCCATAACACCAAGAACTAAAATAGGAGTATAACTTATTCCAAATTCCATGTCCAATTTCGCAGTAAAAATCCAAAAATACCAAATTCTAGGTTTTCTACCGAAATTCCAAATTTCTACTAATTTTCATGTTTAAATCCATATACAAACCATGTATTTAACTTGTAATAGGTGGGAATCACTTACCTTGTGTTGCTTGATGAAAATCTCCCCTTGAAGCTCTACAAAATCGCCCAACCAAGTAAAAATAAAATAAAATGGGCCAAATCCCGTTCTTAAAAGAAAACACTGCCCAACGACCTCTCGCGCATGCGGCCACTTGGCCGCTTTTGCGGTCACCCTTCAGCCCCTACCTTCGCATATGTGGAAAAGATTATGCTTCTAAGGAGTCGCACATGCGACCAAGAATCCGCTTTTGTGGTCCTGCATGTGTGGCACAAACCTCGTACCTGCGCCTCTAGCCTGCCTCACTCCCTACCGCTTATGTGACCATTGGGCCGCTTTTGTGGTCACGCAGATGCGGAAAAATCTCCGCACCTGCGGCCACTGCCAGTCCCTTCCCATTTTTCTTCTGCAAGCTCGACCGCGCTTGTACGATGCCGCTTCTACGACCAAGACATCGCAAAAGTGATCACACCAACTACTTCCCAGCTTCAGCATTTCTTAAGTCCAAAAATCAATCCGTTAACCATCCGGAATTTACCCGAGGACCTCGGGACCTTAACCAAATATACCAACACGTCTCAAAATGCAATACGAACTTAGTTGAAGCCTTAAACCACGTCAAACAACATCAAAATCATGAACCGCTCCTCAAATCAAACTTCTAAATTTTCAAATTTTCAAATTCTATAACATGTGCCGAAACGTATCAATTCGGAATGACTTCAAATTTCACACATGAGTCACAAATAACATAACCAAGTTATTCCCAGGCTCGGAACACCAAACGGACATCGATAATATCAAAATCCACTTCAAACCAAACTTATGAAATTCTTAAACCTTTAAAATGTCAACCTTCCATAATAAGCACCGAAATGCTCTCGGGTGATTCCATACTCAACCCGAATATACGCCCAAGTCTGAAATCATCATACGAATCTATTGGAACATTGAAATCCCAATTGTGATGTCGTTTACTCAAAAGTCAAATCTTAGCCAATTCATCCAACTTAAAGCTTCCTAAATTGAAATTTTTTTTCCAAATCAATCCGAACAACTCGAAATTAAATTTCGACCATACGTACAATTCACAATACCTGAAATGAAGATACTCAAGGATTCAAACCGCCGAACGACGCGCTAGAACTCAAAACGACCGGTCGGGTCGTTACAGTTGTCCTCGAGCTCACTTTAAAATGGGACAATAATGGTCCAAATCCTGAAGGGTACAGAAGAAAAATTTATCCTATAAGTACACATATTATAGGTTTCTTTAGATGACAAATCTAGTCAAGGCAAGTTCCTTGAAAATGGCAATGAATGAGAATGGTTCAACTGAACTTCTCCAGGCCCAAACTCAAACATGGAACCATATCTACAACTTCGTAAGCTCTTCAGCAGCAAAATGTGCCGTTCAACTAGGCATTCCCGATGTCCTATACAAACATGGTAAGTCAATGTGTCTTTCCGACATCTCTGCGGCCCTTCCCCTCAACCCTTCCAAAATCTCTTTCCTGCCAATTCTCATGCGCTCTTTAGTTCAGTCTGGTTTCCTATATGAACATGAAGATTACTATACTCTTACCCCAGCTAGTCGCCTTTTTGTGAAAGATGATCCCTTGAGTATGAGGTCATACTTTCTCATCATGCATGATCCATGCCTTCAAAAACCATGGTTTGAGTTAAGTAGTTGGTTCCAAAATGATTTCCCCACTGCTTTTCACACTGCTCATAATGGGAAATCTCTTTGGGACTATTTCGCGGATGAACCAAGAGGAAATGATATTTTCAATGATTCAATGGCTAATGACTCGAGATTGATTGCCGATGTGCTTATTACGGAGTGTAAACATGTCTTTGAGGGATTGACATCGTTGGTGGATGTTGGAGGTGGCACTGGCACTTTGGCAATTGCCATAGCCAAAGCTTTTCCTGCCATAAATTGCACCGTACTTGATCTCCCTCATGTTATAGGCGATCTCAAGGGAAGTGGGAACTTGGAGTTTGTCGGAGGAAGTATGTTTGAGAAGATTCCTAATGCTAATGCAATCTTACTCAAGGTACGTGTGTTGATACTTTCGTGAATACTTACGTATGGTCATGCATGTCTACACCAAATCAATAATTAATATATGACTTGTGCTTGTTTTATAAATATACTTCTACCAATTAATTACAATATGACTGTCACATATATGTAAATTTTAAGGTGGATGTGTAGTCATACAAGATAAGGTAAAGAATAAAAATGATCAAAGGTGCAAATACCGCATACAAAGAATAAAATAAGAGAACGGTGCTTGAGACGATTTAGCCGCTCATCTTACATAGGCATCTAGATGCACATGTTCTTAAATGTGAAAACATGATGATTGAAGGTCTTAAATGATGAGGTAATCCTAAAATCCTATGGAAAATGTTATCTCGAAATATTTGAAATATATGAGAATTCAGTTAGATCTAGCAAAAGATAGATAATATGTTGGAAGTTGAAAATACTAGCTAATAGGTCATACCAATAATAGGAGTTCTAATGCTTACTATAAAACTTTTACTATATTAGATATATTGCCACTAAAACTTACTAGAGAACTCGTAGTGTTAGAATAATTCCTAAGTAAGTAACATTAAAATATTAAGGGCCCAAAAGAGTATTTATAATATTGAGTAATCCTCCATAAAAAGTATTTATAATCTTGAAAATGAAACAAATTAACTCCAGATAAAAAGTAAACTGACAATATAAAAAATCTTTACATGCTATGTGGATATGAGTGAAACTCTTAAATGATGCTTTCACAATTTCCAATTGAACACACTAACACCTTTCTTTTTTCGATACATCTATATTTATATTCATTACAGAAGCCTAATCTTACAGCTAAATGATTTATAAGATTTATATCTTTGTTACATTCGTAAAGTTAGTTTTCTATATCATATTATGTGAGAATTCGCAAGTAGTAACTTCCAATAACTTTTAAATTGTTATCCTCCTCGCTCCCCTAAAATCCTATCTGCTGGAATTTTTCATTGTAAAACAGTGGATTCTCCATAATTGGGGCGACGAAGATTGTGTGAAAATATTAAAGAAATGCAAAGCGTCAATTCCAAGTAGAGAAAAAGGCGGGAAAGTGATAATTATAGACATAGTGCTGGAAAATCCGAAGGAAAAGGAAGATTCTGTTCGAGCACAACATAATATGGACTTGGTGATGATGGTTCTTTTTGCTGCCAAAGAGAGAACTAAGAAGGAATGGGAAAAACTCTTCACTGAAGCTGGTTTCAATGAATATGAAATAACTCCTACCATGGGCACACGATCTCTCATTGAAATCTACCCTTGAAGAATTCCTGGGATGTGCATTTGCAAAATATTGTAAGCTCTGGTGAATAAACTTATAAACTTATAAGTCTATCTATATTTTTATTGTATTGTAAGAGGTATTAGTGGAAAATACAACTCTTTCCGTTGCAATTTATGTGATCCTGTTTGAATGAGCACAAAGTTTAAGAAACAATAAAGATATTTGAAATTTGTGGTCCTAAACAAATCAAAAAGGGGTTCAAAGTATTTGTCTCATTATGGATAGAATAATAAGTTTAAGCTAAATTGTTTCTAAATTTAGAAAGGAATCATTCCTTTTGGAATCGACAAAAAAAAAATAAGTTCAAATAACCTGGAACGGAGGGAGTAGTATTTTTTTTTTTTTGTTTGCAATAAATTTCTTTATTACTTGATATTAACCTTGCCAACTTCATTGGCTCCATTCTCATTGGTTCTGTAATTCCAATAAATTGAAAATTATTGGGATATTCTTCATTACCAATGATTTTAGTAATAGATTTATAAAAAGTTTGCATAAGCCACGTGCGTTAAGCTCTAAAATATCTATTGCATATATAAGTTGCATATATTGACTATTTTCTAGTACTGCTTGGACCAAGCGGTTCCCCCGCTTGGACCCCTCCCCATGACAGTGAAGTTAAGTTGTAGAGTTCGGAATCAAAGTGTTGCTTTTTTGGATTCAAATCACAAAAATATATGAAAAAATTAACTAATGATCAATTTATATACAATGCATGGGTTGAATGCGCTATACCTTAAGGCACAAAAATAAGTGTATAATCATTTTAACAAATATATGGACAACGTGCCGTTAAGGTATAGCGCATTCAACCCATACGTTGTATATAAATTGGCATCAATTGATTTTTCACCTAATTTTGTGCTTTGAGTCCAAAAAAATAATATTTTAATTTCGGGCTCTTACGGTGTAGTCAGGAGGCCATTATTAATTTATTATTCTTACTTTTACTTTGATTCCAATAATGACAAGATTTTCACAAGAAATTATCTTCCTCTTATGATTTCGGGGCATGTTTGATCCTCTATTTTCTCCTTATGCACACATTACCTTATTTATGTCAGTTCATCCGTCACATCAAACACTGAATAGACTACCTTATCCTTTATCTACATTTTTGTGTAACTCATTCAAGTATGACTTTATCTATGTTAGTTCATCCTTCACATCAAACACATAATAGAATACTCTGTCATTTTTCAACATTTTGTGTAATTTCAAACAAAAAGCAAAGGCGGATCCAGGATTTAAATCCTATGAGTTCAATTTTAAGACTTTTAAAATTGAACCCATTATATTTTTAAAGTTATGGGTTCATATCTACTATTTTTATAATTTTAATTAATTTTTACATACAAATTTTTACTCCGCGTCGAAAGTTATGAGTTCAGTTGAACCCGTAGCTAGTAAGCTACATCCGCCTCTGACAAAAAGCATAATGCCAATGAATAAAGTTCTACTATATAAGATATTGTTTTTACGTGAAAGTGTAATGATCAAGCCAGTCGTTTTAATTTTTAGAATCATATTCTCTTATTTGAGATTTTTCACAAGTTCATTTAGTAATTTGTGACTTACTGGTATAGGTGGTTTGGGCCGCGAAAGGTTCAGGATCGTTTTGAAACACTTGATTTCGAACTTGAAGCCTTAAAGTTTATAGAGTTGACCAAGGTCAATAATTTATGTTACTATGCTTAAATCATGATTTCAAGCTTCTAAAAGTTCATATGATAATTTTGGACTTGTACATATATTCGGATTAGGATCCGAAGGGTTTGGGCGTATTTCTCACAATTGCATGAAAATTAAAACTTTAAAAATTCTTCAGTTGATTTGAGTTGTCGATTTGATAATAGTGTTTTGCTATGTGTTTTGAGCCTTTGGATAAGTCTATATATTTGTGGACTTGTTGGGATGGTGGAAGGATCCCAAGGGAGCTCGGGTGAGTTTCGGGGTGTTTGCGGGAGGTTTTGAAGGCAAAAACGAGCAAATCAAGCCATAAATTGCACCAACAACCATTTCAGTTATTTTCTATAATTCAATCATTTTTCAGCACTTGTATAAATAGTCGCATTTCATACAGAGTGTATTTATCATTTTGGGAGCAAGAGAACTCAGACTGAGGTTACTTTAGGGGATTTTAATCGACTTCTTTGGGATACATAATCCTAAATCGAATCTATGATTATTACATGAATCTACCTTCGATTTTGCCTTAGAGTCAAGAATTTCAAAGAGAGAAGGAAATTTTGAACCAACACCTAAGAAAGTAAATTTTAAGGTTTTCAACACCAATTTGGACTTGAATTTAGAAATAAATCACATATTTGGTCAGGAGAGGTTATGAGTCATCGGAATGTGACTCTCGTTTTAGGTTTTGACCATGTGAGCCAAGGGTTGACTTTTGCTAACTTTTGTTGACTTTGTCCTAGGACTAGAATTAAATTATGGGAATAATCTCTAAAGCATTATTTGACCTTGTTAAGTAGTTATTTGGCTAGATTGCGAACGTTTGGAGGGCATAGTTAAAGAAAAATGTATTCTTGAAGCTTTATGATTGATTGGAGAAGGTAAGTATCTTGCTTAACCTCGATTAGAGAGAATTTTTCCTAAAATGGACTTATTTTCTAGATGCTACGTGATTGGAGGTAACTTATATGCAAGATGACGAGTATATATACGAATGCTAAGGTTTACTCATTCTCAAAGTAGTTCTTAGGCTTTATTATGCATTGTTTTGCTACATACCTTTACTTGTTGGATGTTTTTACTTGTTATATGATTACTTGAGCATCTTATTCATGCAAGGATAATATTATATGCATCCTTCATATGCTAGTTTAATATAATGAATTGCATGTACTTAGTTTACATGATAGAACTGCATAATCATACATGGTTTTATATATGAACTTTGATAGCATATATATCCTATTCCTATTACTTATTTGAGATTGTTGAGAGTCATTGAGCTGTTAAGGCATGTGGACTCACGTTCCTGTTGAGATATCGGGTAGGGCATGTTATACATGTTACTCTAGGGCGTATGGATTTAGGTTCCAATTGAGTGTGGATATGGAACAGTCAATCATTAATTGCCCTCCTATGTTTCTCTCCTCGTGGTATATGCACATGTTTGATTATGACATCACTTAATGAGTTTGAGCATAAAGGTGGAAGCTTTATCTGTTTAAACGAATCCTCTATGCCTATTCATGCATTTTTATATGCTTCTCTATTCATATTATCCATATATGCTGATTTAATGGCTCTGTTTCATGCCTTGGACTTGATTAGTTGAGATAGGTTTTACCATATTACATGCTTTATTTGTGCATACCTTTCTATACTTTTTTGTGCTTTCTTCTTGTTGTTGTGTTGTATATGAATTGCACGGGTAATATAAAAGAGTATCTTTGACCAAACTGTTGCCTCTACTTTATTGAGGCCGGTCAAGGTACTTACTAAGTATTGGAATTCGTGTACTTGTACTACACTTCTAAATATTTTTGTGGAGGTTCTGGGCTTGATACTAGTGGGATCTAGTAGGCTATATAGAATTGTTTTTGTCAGAATGCATGGGAGAAAAATTAATTTCTTAACAATGATACAATTAGCCCTATTTATAATACATATTCTACGTCTACCATGTATGGGATTGAGACATATTCTACTCCTACTACATAAGGGAATATGATTATTTGCACATAATGTCACGACACAAAATCCTAACATACCGTGATGGTGGCTATCGTGGTACTAGGCAAGCTGACATTTATGAAATAATCCCAACACTTAACACAAAACATATTTAAATAGTTTAAAAGATAAAAAATTTCTCATAACATGATAGAAAATCCAAATAAAACACAACGTGAAAATTTCCAACATCGGGGTATCACTGAGTACAGGAGCATCTATATATCACAAGTCTGGAAAATACTGTATATGACAATCTAAAACTAAATACAATAAGTGAAAAGATAGGGGAGGAGAAACAAGGTCTACGAAATGCCAAGCAGCTACCTCGATAATCTCCGAGAATCCGAACTTCATAACTCAGTAACCACCATGACCGGAAGCACCTGGGTCTACACACAAGGTGCAGGGTGTAGCATGAGTGCAACCAACTCAGTAAGTAACAAGACTAAATAAAGAACTGAAAGTAGTGATGAGCTTCAAAGTTATAGTTCAATTACAGTGATTTTAACACAGGAAGGTAGGCATGCTTTCAAGTTCGACAATTAAGGCCAAAACAGTAATTTCATGTCTAGTTCAACTGGAACAGAGTGTAATAACTTTCAAAAAATTTCAAGGTAGTAGTGATACATGGCAGCTAAGTGCAACAAATATGAAATCAAATGCATCCACTCAGGGCAACAATCACTCAACCATCCTATTAACTCAGCACTCGCACTCAGTAGGTACCTGCACTCATGGGTGTGTGTGCAAATTCAGGAGGGGCTCCTTCATCCCAAGATCTATAATCTGCACAGAAAACTCACCTGTTGCATGGACAACTCACGTGCTATAATATAATATCTGGATCAGCACGAACAACTCACGTGCTATAGTATAATATCTAGATCCGCACGGATAACTCACGTATTGCACAGAAAACTCGCGTGCTATAGTTTAATATCTCACAATCAGGCCCTCGGCTATACTCAATCAACAACCTCTCTACTCTCTCGGGCTCTAAGAAATCATTTTAAGAAACCTAGACAACTGTAACGACCCGTCTGGTCGTTTCGAGTATTATAACCTTATTTTCCCATTTACTGCTCAATTTATGCTTTACAATTGTTTTATGACTTGCCGGGGTAGATGGTTTGGGTCCGGAAGGAATTCAAAGTAAAATGAGACACTTAGTCTCATAATTGAAAATTTTAAGTTAGTAAAAAGTGACCGGATGCAGACTTATGTGTAAACAACCTCGGATTTAAATTTTGATGATTCCAATAGCTCTGTATCATAATTTTAGGCTTAGGAACGTGTCCAGAAAATTATTTGGAGGTCCGTGGTTGAATTAGGCTTGAATTGCCAAAAGCTGAAATTTTGGGAAGTTTGACCGGGGGTTGACTTTTTGATATCGGGGTCGAAATCCGATTCTGAAAATTTGAATACCTCCGTTATATTATTTATGACTTGTGTACAATAATTTGAGGTCAATCAGACGTGATTTGATAGGTTCCGGAGTCGTTTGTAGAAACTTGAAATTTCAAAGTTCATTAGGCTTGAATTGGGGTATGATTCGTGGTTTTATCATTGTTTGAGGTGATTTAAGGGTTCGACTATGTTCATATGATGTTTTAGGACTTGATGGTATGTTTGGTTGAGGTCCCGGGGGGCTCGGGTGAGTTCCGGGGTGTTAACGGATTATTTTTGGCCTTGGTGAGATTAGTGATATCTGCTGCTGCATTTTTCTAATTTTCTCTTTCGTGTTCGTGACTGGGCCCTCGCGTTCGAGAAGAGTGTCTTCTGAGTGTGAGGTTTTGTTCTTTACGTTATCGAAGGGGAGGACGCGAACGTGAATGTATGGTCTCTGTGTGCATCGCGAACGCGTGAGTGGTGTCGCATTTGTGAAGAGGAGTGAGGCTATTGGGGACCCCAGGTCCTTGTTCTACGTGTTCGTGAGGTGGTGGTTGCGTTCGCGAAGATCTGAGCTGGTAAAGCTTCGCGTTCACGAAGGGTAAGATTTGTGGGCAGTCGAGTTGTGCTTCGCGAACGCGAGTGACCTGTCACGTTCGCGAAGAAGAGAGGCCTGGACAGAAAGTTTAAGTTCAGAAAATGTCCTAAGTAGAGATTATTGGTTTCTTTAGATGACAAATCTAATCAGGACAAGTTCCTTGAAAATGGCAATGAATCAAAATGGTTCCACTGAACTTCTCCAAGCTCACACTCAAACATGGAACCATATCTACAACTTCGTAAGCTCTTCCGCAGCAAAATGTGCAGTTCAACTAGGCATTCCCGATGTCCTATACAAACATGTTAGTTCATTCTGGTTTCCTAAATGAACATGAAGATTACTATTCTCTTACCCCAGCTAGTCGCCTTTTTGTGAAAGATGATCCCTTGAGTATGAGGTCATACTTTCTCACCATGCATGATCCATGCGTTCAAAAACCATGGTTTGAGTTAAGTAGTTGGTTTCAAAATGATTTCCCCACTGCTTTTCATGCTGCTCATAATGGGAAATCTTTTTGGGACTATTTCGCGGATGAGCCAAGAGTAAATAATATTTTCAATGATTCAATGGCTAATGACTCGAGCTTGATTGCCAATGTGCTTATTACGGAGTGTAAGCATGTTTTTGAGGGGTTGACATCGTTGGTGGATGTTGGAGGTGGCACTGGCACTTTGGCAATTGCCATAGCCAAAGCTTTTCCTGCCATAAATTGCACCGTACTTGATCTCCCTCATGTTATTGGCGATCTCAAGGGAAGTGGGAACTTGGAGTTTGTCGGAGGAAGTATGTTTGAGAAGATTCCTAATGCTAATGCAATCTTACTCAAGGTATAAGTGTTGATACTTTCGTGAATATTTGCGTATGGTCATGCATGTCTACACCAAATCAATAATTAATACATGATTTGTGCTTGTTTTATAAATATACTTCTACCACTTAATTACAGTATATGAATGTCACATATATGTAAATTTTAAGATGGATGTGTAGTCATACAAGATAAGATAAAAATAAATATGATAAAAATGTGCAAGTACCACATATAAAGAACAAAATAAGAGAATAGTGTTTGAGACGATTTAGCCACGCGTGTTACGTATGTGCATGTTCTTAGTTTTTGAAAACATGATGATCGACGGTCTTAAAAGAAAAGATAAACCTAAAATCACATGAAAATAAATTATCTCAAAATATTTGAAATATCTGAGAATTCAATTACAGGAGTTCTAATGCTTACTAAAAGACTCTTACTATATTAGATATATTGCCACAAGAATTTACTGTTAGATAATCATTAAGTATATAACATTATACTATTATATAATTCTCATTTATAAATGTTCTATAAATGATTTTTAAAATTTTTAAGCTGTCCTGCCCATCTTTGTTACATTCGTAAAGTTATTTTTCTATATCATATTCTGTGAGAATTCGCAAGTAGTAATTTCTAATAACTTTTGAATTGTTACCCTCCTCGCTCCCCTAAATTCCTATCTGCTCGAATATTTCATGGTTAAACAGTGGATTCTCCATAACTGGAGCGACGAAGATTGTGTGAAAATATTAAAGAAATGCAAAGAGTCAATTCCAAGTAGAGAAAAAGGTGGGAAAGTGATAATTATAGACATAGTGCTGGAAAATCCGAAGCAAAAGGATGATTCTGTTCGAGCACAACATAATCTGGACATGGTGATGATGGTTCTTTTTGGTGCCAAAGAGAGAACTAAGAATGAATGGGAAAAACTCTTCACTGAAGCTGGTTTCAGTGAATATGAAATAACTCCCACCCTGGACACAAGGTCTCTCATTGAAATCTACCCTTGAAGAAATGTGCGTTTACAAAATATGTTAAGCCCTAGTGAATAAACTTGTAAGCTTATTATGAGTATATTTCTATTTTTATCGTATTGTGAGCTTTATTTCTTGATATTAACCTTGCTAATCAACTTAATTGGCTCCATTCTCACAAGTTATGTAATTCCAAAAAATTGAAAAATATTGGGAAGTTCTTCATTATCAATGATTTTAGTAATAGATATATAAAAAGTTTGCGTAAGCCACTTGCGTTTAGCTCTAAAATACTTATTGCATATATAAGATGCATATAATGACGGCTATTTTCTAGTACTGCTTGACCAAGCTGTTCCCTGCTTGGACCAAGCTGTGACAGTGGGGTTATGTAACGAACCGACCGATCGTTTTGAGCTCTAACGCGTCGTTAGGCAGTTTGAGACCTTGAGTAGCTTCACTTCATGTATTATGACTTGTACGCGTGGTCGGGGTTCAATTTCAGGAAGTTCAGAGTTGATTCGGAAAGAAAATTCTCAATTCGGAAGCTTTAAGTTGGAAGAGTTGACTAGGGTTTGACTTTTGAGTAAATGACCTCGGAATCGGCATTTAAAGATTTTAATAGGTTCGTATGATGATTTCGCACTTGGACTTATGTTTGGGTTGAGTATCGGGCGGTCCGGAAGTATTTCAACACTTATTGTGGAAAGTTGTCATTTTAAAAGTTTTAGAATTTTTTAAGATTGATATGAAGTGAACTTTGATTTTATTGATGTCCGTTTGAGATTCTGAACCTTGGAATAGGTTCGTATCATGATTTGTGACTTGTACGTAAAGTTGGGCATCATTCCAGAATGTTTAAGTGTAATTCGAATGCGTTTCGGCGAAGTTTAAAAGTTTGAATATTGAAATAGGTGTTTTGATTGTCGATTCGTAGTTTGGATATTGTTTGGTATGATTTGATGCCTCAAACAAGTTTGCATCATGTTTTGGAAATGGTTGGTATGATTGGACGGGGTCCCGGGGGCCTCAAGTGTGTTTCAGATGGGCTATGGGTCATTTCGCCATGTTTGAACTGCTGTTTTAAAGATCTGGTGCATCCTTCTTCGCGGTCGCGAAGAGCAAAGTGTTGTTCCAGGCCTTGTGAATCGCGATCGCGGAAGGAAATTCGCGATCGCGTAGAAAGATTTTCTGCTGTCAGTGGTCTGACTTCCGGAGCTTATATCTTGCAATCTATAAGGAATTTGGAGATGATCCAAAAAAGAAAGTTGTAGCCCTTGGTGTCTAGTTTTAAGAAAGGCAACAATTTGTCATTTGGAGTTTTGTACAAAACGTTATCACCATTATACTAGAGGCTTCCTGGAGGAGTTGGACAACTTGTTCTTCGCGATCGTGAATGGTTTTTCGCGATCGCGAAGGGCAATTTTGAGCTGAGAAAAGTTGTGTTTCGCGATCGCAAAGCATTTTCTGCGATCGTGAAGGGTAAATACCTGGGCAGAAGCTATATTTCGGGGGTTTGCTTCATTTTTACCTCATTCCTTCCATGAGAGTCGACTTTGGGGCAATTGTGAAGTGCCATTTTTATCATCAAACTTTAGGTAAGTGATTTCTACAACTTGTGAGTTAAATCAAGGCTTATATATGGATTTAAACATAAAAATTAGTAGAAATTGTGGAATTTTTGGAAGAAAACCTAAAAATAGTATTTTTAAATTTTGACCACGAAATTGGACATGGAATTAAGAATAAATTATATATTTGAGTTCGTAATGTTATGGGTAATGATTATCTTCAAAGATTTTGGAATTCGGGCACGTGGTCCCGAGGGTTGTCTTTATGAACTTTTCGAGGGGAGTTAAAAATTGTTATAAATTAATTAATTATGGGTAATAGAGTATATATTTATGGATTTGCAAATTTGTTTTGACTAGTTTTGGAGAGACGGGCATCAGTTTGAGGTGTTTGAGTGGCGTTGGAGCCAATTATGGAACTTCAGAGCGAGGTAAGTCTCATGTCTAACTCTTTGAAGGGGGAAACTACCCTTAGGTGATGTGTTTGTTATATGGTACTTGTTGTGGGGGCTACGTACGCATAAGGTGACGAGAGTCCGTATGTAGCTAGATTCATGTTATGTCCGGGTAGACTTAGGTTCCCGCCATGCTATAACTGTACTATTTGAGTTATCTCTTGCCTATTAAATTCCTTTATTTTTCATTGCGACTTGAGAATAGACTTGTGTGGAGTGATAGACTTGCTATTGTAGAGATTCGACGGGCTTCATGATTAGCCGCGAAATACTTGTACTCCTCTTACGAATTTCTCCCGCGTTATGCGTTCTAATCGAAAGGATTTCTTTTAAAATTTATAACTCACACCTCTATTCGTGAGTAGGGTCAAGGACCCATCAAAGCTTCTTATTCTAATGGGATGGGGCCATTCGCCTTGGCAGTATAATAGATACATCTATGGTTTGTGTCGTTCGACCCACGACAGTGCGCACATCATGATGGGATCAGGCCGTTCGACTTAGCAGGACTTTGTATCACACTCTCATGGGAGTGGGCTGTTCGCCTCGACAATACAATAGATTTATCTATGGTTCAGCAATTTTATGATGAATCGGGTCATACGCCTCGACATTTCTATAAAATACTTTTATGAAATCGTACGTAATAATTTAGAAAAAGCCAGTATATCCGTGAGTTTTTCTGATTTGAACTGTGACGACCTATCTGGTGAGTTCCATTATATATATATACTCCGATTGATGGGGTAACTACTAGCAGAGAGCTTGAGTAATTGCTGAAAGGAAAATTTTAACACATATTTATACTTGTTATTTCGTTTATTTACTCTGACTCACATCTGTTTACTTCTACTGTATCTGTCTTATTGGACCACTAATAAGTGTCGATGTCGATTGCTCGTCACTACTTCTCTGGGGTTAGGATGGATACTTACAGGGTACGCATTGATTTATATACTCATTCTACACTTATTGCACTTATTGTGCATGTACATATATGTCTGGTTGTCTTTTGGGAGCAACGACGCGGCTATTGCGAGGACTTTACCATGAGTTGCATTCCCTCTTATGATCCGCAACCTATAGAGTCTCCGTTAGAGTTATTTATATTCTCATGTCTAATTTGTATTCTAGACAGATGTTGTATTTTATTATATTTCCTAGTTGATGCTTTTTTGTGTAACTCCAAACAAAAAGCATAGTCCCAATGAATAAATTTCCACTATATAAGATATTGTTTTCACGTAAAAATGTAATGATCAAACTGGCCGTCTTAAGTTTTAGAACCATATTCTTTAATTGAGATTTCTTACACGTTCATTTAGTGATTTGTGACTTGCTGGTATAGGTGGTTCTAGTCCCAAAGGGTTGTAGAGTGTTTTGAAACACTTTTTTTTATAATTCCAACAACCCGGGATTTCACCTCCCGTGATGATGGGAGGTAATTTATGAGGAGGTTTTTATTTTATAATATCCGAAAGCTTGCTTAGGGAGATTAATGTCATTGAAGATCATATATTTTGAAACACTTGATTTCGAACTTGAAGCCTTAAAATTCACAGAGTTGACTAGGGATAACCATTTGTGTTAATATGCTTAAAATCATGATTTGAAGCTTCTATAAAATTCTTATAACAATTTTGGACTTGTCGATTAGCACCCAAGGGGATTGGGTGCATTTTGGCACTATTTCATAAAAATTGGAACTTTAAAGATTATTCAATTGATTTGAGTTGTCAATTTGATAACAATATTTTTCTTTGTGTTTCGGGTCTTTGGATAAGTCCATATAGGGTATGTGGACTTGTTCGGATGGTTTGGAGGGGTCCTAGGGGTGCTCAAGTGACTTTTGGGGTGTTAGTGTAATGACCCGACCGGTTGTTCAATGTATTTGAGCCCCATTTCCCCTTTTGAAGTTTTTCGTATGTGTATTTGTGGTTATATGACTTGCGGGGACGGTTTCTTTCATTTTAGGGAGGTTTTGGCTTGAATTTTATCAATTGAGTCTTAGTTTGAAAGCCAAAGTTGAAAATATTGACCGAAGTTTGACTTTTATGAAAACAACCAGAACGGTATTTTGATTATTCCAATATATTCGTATGGTAATTTTGGACTGAGGTGTATGGTCAGATTTAGATTTGGAATTTTCTAGGTTGATTTGGCTTGTTTTACCGAAGTTGGCAATTTGAAGGTTTAGAAATTTCCTAAGATTGACCGTAGGTTAACTTTATGACTATCAGGTTTGGATTTTGGTTTCGGGACTTGAAATAGGTCTGTTTTGTACTTTAAAACTTGTCTGCAATATTTGGTGTCATTAGAGTTAGTTTGATAGTAATCAAACGTTTGGTTGTGATTTTAGCGATTATTGAGTTTCATTGCGAATTCTATGTGTTTTTGTATCTGATTCATGATTTTGGATGTTATTTTGATGTTTTGAGCGTGCGAGTAAATTTTTATGATATTTTTAGACTTGTGTGGATATTTGGTGTAGAGCCCCGGGAGATCGGGTGAGTTTCAGACGTGTTACGGATTGGTTCAGACTTGTTTCAGGTTGCTGGTGTGCTGGTGCTGCAGTTATTACAATTGCAAGCACCAACATCGCAATTGGGAATAAGGCATAGGGTACAGATATCACAAAGATGATGCCTTGATCGCAATTGCGAAGGTTGGACTTTGGCTGGAGAGGTCACAATTGCGACTATTTGGTCACTATTGCGAAGGGGCCTGACTTCACAAATGCGAAGTCGGTGTCTCATTCCAGACATCCCTTGTGTTTAGAAGGCGCCGCATTTGCGATGGGTTTTTCGCATATGTGAGGATTCAGAATTGCGATCCCTGATCGCATTTGCGACATCTGCAACTGAACAAATGGTTGGAATTTTGGAACCTAGTTTTATTGTATCACATTTTGGAGCCCTAGAATCGGTGGGAGGTGATTTTAGGAGGAGGTTTCCATACAAATACATTGGGTAAGTGATTTTAACTCAATTTTGATTATATAACATGATTATTTATGAGCTTTAACATCTAGATCATGAGATTTGAGGAGAAGTTTATGGAATTTTCGACTATGTTTTGAAAAATAAAAGTTTAAGAATTTAGAGTCGAATTGGACTCGAATTTGAAAGCAAAACACATATATGGACTCGTGGGGCTATGGATAGTCGTGATCTATCCTTTGACTCGTATTTTGACCTGGCGGGCCTAGGGTTGACTTTTGGAAAATTTTGTAAAGATCTTTACTTTATAAGTTGAAATGGGTTTCTCTTGCATTGTTTGACGCTATTATGTCTTTTTTTGTTAGATTTGAGCCGAGCAGAGGTAAATTTTAAAATAAAACCTATTTTGAGTGTTGAATTGACCTAATTGACCTAATTGAGGTAAGTATCTTGCCTAACTTTATGTGGGAGAACTTTCCCTTAGGATTTGGTCTAATTGCATTAATTGTACTATGTGAAAAGACGTGTACTCGAGGTGACGAGTGTGTACACGGGATTATGGGTGACAATTGACTGGATTAGACTCTTAGGCTATTAATATACCTTGAATTGAAGTTGTTGTTTTATGAAGCTCATTTCATTGTTGATTTACTTCCCGTACTCCTGTGTTGTTGTAATTCTTTAATACATTAATGTTGAGCCATGGGCTATGTTTTATTATGGCATTGGTTTTGTTATTTGAGCAAAGTAGTGGCATATGGGCACGTGGTGTGCGATTGATTGTTGTGTTGTGATTGACATGCGCATGTGGCGATACAAGGGTGTTGTGTATATTGATGTGCATACAGCGAGATAAGAGGGTCTTATGCGCGTGTTGCTAGTAAGGGATAATACTTCGTTGTGAAGCACACACAGCGAGATAAGGGGTCATTTGCGCGTGAAACTATTTCGAGAAAAATATTTTAAAAAATATGAGAAGATCACGCGGCGTCATAAGGGTGACTTGCGATTTGTGATTTGTGATTATGAGGTGTGGTACCTCGGGGTGATACTTTTTCCCCACCTTGTGTTGAAACGGCTTGAGGATTTGAACTGTCACTGATTTACTTAAATTATTTACTTGTATTTTTACTGTGCTTGGGTTAATTTGCTGCACTATTTCATGATTACTCTTTGTTGTCATTTATTGGTTTTGCGTTCCTTTGTTAGCTTTATATTGATATTATGTATAAGTTTTATGTCCAGTGAGTGTCTTAAATTGAACCTCGTCACTACTCCACCGAGGTTAGTCTTGATACATTTTGCGTATCGTATTACACTTCTGTGCATTTTTTGTGCAGATCCAAATACCTCGGATCGTGCCGATGACAGAGGGTCGAGTTGAGCTTGAGTTGCAGAGACTTCAAGGTATACCTGTTGTTCTGCTCACAGGCCTCAAATTCAACTTCTTTAGTTTCTTTTCTACTATTTACTTTATTTCAAAACAATGTTGTATTTAAGATTTCTAGTGTATCCACAGTAGAGTTTATGACTCTATACTACTGGTTTTGGGAATGTATGCTTGTTGAGCATTTTTGGCTTTATTATATCATTTATCAGTCTTTATTTAATAGTTGAGTTGTTTTATTCTATTAGATGCCATCATGTGTTAGGCTTACCTAATCTTAGAGATTAGGTGCCATCACGATCCTCAAGGTGAGATTTTGGGGTCGTGATAAGTTGGTATCAGAGCTCTAGGTTCATAGGTTCTACAAGTCATAAGCATGTTTAGTAGAGTCTTGCGGATCGGTACAGAGACGTCTGTACTTATCTTCGAAAGGCTACAAAACTAATAGAAAATTTCACATCTTTTAATCCTTATCGCGCGGATTTATTAATTTTGGAATTTGAGCCTTTGTGCCGATGTTGCTAGAGGCCCCGGCAGAGGTCGAGGCCGAGGTGGAGCATGTGCTGCAGTGAGGGTCCGTGCTAGGACCGCGACTAAGGAGCCACTAGTAGCTCTGGTTGGGGAGCAGGCACCTGAGATGCCTGCTGCTACCCCTGTACTTCAGCAGACCTTAACGTATTTTCTGAGCATGTTCGGTACTTTGGCTCATATGGGATTGATCCTAGTTGCACCTGCTACTTCGCAGGTAGCGGAGAAGCTCAGACTACCGCCGTCCATAATTCAAAGTAGCGGGCTCATTGTGATCAGGCTCCGGGTATTATGCTGATGCAACCTGTGACTGCAGTTCAGCCTGAGGTCAAGACAATGGCATTAGAGGAGGAGCATAATAGGTTAGAGAGGTTCTAGAGGTATTCTCTTCCTACTTTTAGGGGCTCAATTTCTAAGGATGCACAAGGTTTTCTAGACCAGTGTCTACGTATTCTTCGCACCATGGGCATAGTCGAGTTGAGCGAAGTTAACTTTACTACCTTACAACTGATAGGGTTGGCATATAGATTGTGGCAGGCTTATGAGGAGAGTAGGCCAGTTGATGCAACGCCATTCACTTGGGTTCAGTTCTATGATCTACTTTTGAAAGAGTTCATTCCACAGACCCCCAGGGATGCATTTTGCACTGAGTTTGAGCCATTGCGCTAGGGGACTATGACTGTGTCGGAGTATGCTATGAATTTTAGTGAGTTATCTCGTCATGCACCTACTTTTGTTTCCACTATTAGAGAGAGCCCGTAGGTTTATTAAGGGACTCAGTTATGGTCTCAGATTTGGGATGGCACGAGAGTTGGAGGCTAATACTCTATTTCAGCAGGTTGTGAAGATCGCTCGGAGGTTGGAGCAGCATATGCGTGGCCAGGAGAATAATCATAGGGAGGCCAAGAGGCCTCAAGATTTTGGAGGGTTTAGTGGTACCCGTTCTGCAGTATCAGCTCGTCATGGTAAAGGCTTTATCAGCCGACCAGTTCTGCTCTTCATGTTACTCACATTGTTCCAATTATTCACGGACCTCAGAGTACTCATTTTGGTAAGCCAGTTTCTAGTGTACCTCTTGCACAGGGTGCCTACAATGGTTATTCTAGCTGTTTGGGTCAGACTCAGTTCTAGTAGCCACGCTGTCAGAGAGGTTGTTTTGAGTGTGATGATACCAAGCACATAGTGAGAGATTGTCCTAGACTTCGGAGAAGTGGACCTCCACAGGGTACTTAGGCTATATTTGATGCTCTGATTGTTAGTCCACCTACATAGCCAGCTAGGGGTGGAGGACAGGCGTGTAGAAGACATCCTAAAGGGGGAGGTTAGGCCCATTGTTATTCTTTTACGAGTGGGACTGAGGCTGTCACGTCATATGCTGTCATCACATGTATTATTATGGTCTGTCATAGAGTCGCATAAGTTCTATTTGATCCGGGATCCAAATATTCGTATGTGTCATCTTATTTTTCTTTATATTTGGATATGTCTCGTGATTTCTTGAGTACCCCTGTTTATATTTCTACACCTGTTGGGGACTCTATTGTGGTAGACCGTGTCTATTGTTTATGTTTGGTCTCTATTGGGGGTTGTGAGACTAGGGTTGACTTTTTGTTACTTAATATGGTGGATTTGGATGTGATTTTGGGCATGGACTACTTGCTGCCATATCACGCTATTCTTGATTATCACGCTAAGACTGTAATGTTGTCTAAGTGGGGGTTATTGAGGTTGGAGTGGAGATGTTCATTGGGTCATGTTTCTAATAGGGCGGTGTCTTTCCTGAAGGCACAACCGATGGTAGAGAAGGGGTGCTTGGCATTTTTGGCCTTTTTGAGGGATGTTAGTGCCGATACTTCTACTGTTGAGTCAATTCCGGTAGTGAGAGTGTTTCTAGATATGTTCCCAGTAGACCTACCGGGCATGCTACCAATTATGCATTTTATGAGATTTTGGTGATGTCATTTGGCTGACCAATGCCCTAGCTACATTTATGCATTTTATGAACATCGTGTTCCAGCTATATCTTGATTATTTCTTCATCTTGTTTATTGTTTAACATATTGGTGTATTCTCATTGCCAGGAGGATCATGAGCAGCACTTGAGGATCGTACTCCAAACTTTGAGAAAGAAGAAGTTATATATTAAATTAGCAAAGTGCGCATTTTGGCTTGATTCGGTGGTATTATTGGACCATGTGGTGTCCAATGAGGGGATTACGGAGGATCCGAAGAAGATTGAGGCAATTTAGGGTTGGCCCAGACCTTCTACCGCTACTGAAATTCAGAGTTTTCTAGGCTTGGTTAGGTATTATCGCTGTTTCGTTGAGGGTTTTTCATCCATCGCAGCTCTTTTGACTAGATTGAATCAGAAGGGTGCCTCATTCAAGTGGTATGACAAGTTTAAGGAGAGCTTTCAGAAGCTCAAGACTGCCTTGACTACAACTTGAATTCTGGTTTTGCCTTCAGCATGGAGTTCTTATACAGTTTATTGTGATGCTTCATAAATTAGCATTGGGTACGTCTTGATGCAGGAGGGTAGAGTGATTTCTTATGCTTCACGTCAGTTGAAGCCCCATGAGAAGAACTATCCAGTACGTGAATTGGAGTTGGAAGCCATTGTTCATGCGTTGACGATTTGGAGGCATTATTTGTATGGTGTGTCATGTGAGGTATTCACGGATCACATGAGTTAACAATACTCATTCAAGCAAAAGGATATGAAATTGAGGCAATAAAGGTGGTTAGAACTACTAAAGGACTATGATTTCACCATTCTCTACATCCCAAGAAGGACAATGTGCTGGCTGGTGCCTTGAGTAGGAAGGCTGAGAGCATGGGTAATCTTACTTTTATTCCAGCTAGGGAGAGACTATTAGCGTTGGATGTTTAGGCTTTGGCCAAAAGGTTCATGAGGTTGGATGTTTCAGAGTCTACTCAAGTTCTTTCTTGCATGGTTTCACGGTCTTCTTTATTTGAGCGCATCAAGGCGCATCAGTATGATGATCCTGACTAGCTTGTCCTTAAGGACACTATGCAGCACGGTGATGCCAAGGAAGTGACCATTAGTGATGATAGGGTGTTGTCGAATCTTTGTTCTGAATGTGGATGGGTTGCGTATTCTATTCATCCAAGGGCCGTGAAGAGGTACCATGATTTGAAATAACACTAGTGGTGGAGAATAATGAAGAAAGATATTTTGGTGTATGTGGCTCGGTGTTGGAATGGTCAGCAGGTGAAGTACGAGCATCAAAGACCGGGTGGTTTGCTTCAAAGGCTTGATATTTTGAAGTGGAAGTAGGAGCGTATCACCATGAATTTTGTAGTTGGACTCCCACAGACCTTGAGGAGATTTGACACTGTGTGGGTCATTGTTGACAGGCTGACCAAGTTTTTACACTTCATTCCAGTCATGACTACCTATTCTTCAGATTAGCTAGCTCGGATTTATCTTCGTGAGATTGTTCTCCTTCATGGTATGCCACTTTCTATTATCTCGGATCTAGGAGCACAGTTCACATTGCATTTCTGGAGAGCCGTGCAGCGTGAGTTGGGCGCATAGGTTGAGCTAAGTACGGAATTTCATCCACAAATGGATGGGCAGTCCGAGCGCACTATTCAGATCTTGGATGACATGTACGTGCATATGTGATTGATTTCGTGGGTTCATGGGATCAGTTTCTACCTCTAGTAGAGTTCACCTATAACAACAATTATTATTCGAACATCCAGATGGCTCCTTATGAGGCCTTATATGGGACGCGATGTCCTTATCCGGTTGGTTGGTTTGAGCATGAGGAGGTTAGGTTGTTGGTTCGAGAATCTTTGGAGAAGGTGAAGTTGATTCAGGAGCAACTTCGTGCAACATAGTCTAGGTAGAAGATTTATGTGGATTGGAGGGCTCGTGATGTCACATTCATGGTGGATGACAGGGTTATACTTATAGTTTTACCCATGAAGGGTGTGATGAGGTTCGGGAAGAAGGGCTAGTTGAGCCCTCGGTATATTGGTCCTTTTGAGATTTTTGAGAGAGTGGGTGATGTGGCTAACAGACTTGCATTGCCACCCAACTTATCTAGAGTTTACCTAGTGTTTCCTGTTTCCATGCTCCTGAAGTATTATGGTGGTCCATCATATGTGTTAAGTTTCAGCTCAGTGCTATTGGACAAGGATTTGACCTATGTTGAGGAGCCGGTGGCTATTCTGGACAGGCAGGTCCAGAAGTTGAGATCAAAGAACATTGCTTCAGTGAAGGTTCAATATAAAGGTCAACCGGTCGAGGAGGCGACTTAGGAGACCGAGCATGATATGCGGATCCGTTCCCCTCATCTTTTTGTCTCTTCAGGTATATCTCAATACTCGTTCGAGGACGAACATTTGTTAAAAAAGGGGTGAATGTAATGACCCGGCCGGTCATTTTGTGGATTTGAGCCATATTTCCCCTTTTAAAGCTTCTCATGTGTGTATTTGTGGTTTTATGATTTGCGGGGAAGGTTCGTTTCTTTTCGGGAAGGTTTTGAGTTGAATTGGATCAATTGATTCTTAGTTTGAAAGACTAAGTTGAAAATGTTAACCGAATTTTGACTTTTGTGAAAACGATCCCAGAACAATTTTTTGATGGTTCCAAAAGTTTCGTATGGTGATTTTGGACTTAAGTATGTACTCGAAATTGGATTCGGAGATTCCTAGGTTGGTTTGGCTTGCTTTGCCGAAAGTTGGCAATTTAGAAATTTCCTAAGATTAACCGTAGGTTGACTTTATGGCTCTCGGGTTCGGATTTTAGTTTTGGGACTTGAAATAGGTCCATTTTGTTATTTGAAACTTGTCTGCAAAATTTGGTGTCATTTTGAGTTGGTTTGATAGGAATTGGATGCTTGGTTGTGATTTTAGCGATTCTTGACTTTCATTGTGAATTCTATATATTTTGGTGTCTGATTCGTGGTTTCAGATGTTATTTTGATGTTGAGCGCGCGAGTGAGTCCGTATGATTTTTTTATACTTATATGGATGTTTGGTGTGGAACCCCGAGGGCTCAAGTGAGTTTCAGAAGTTTTTTGGATTGGTTCAGACTTGTTTCAGGTTGTTGGTGTGCTAGTGCTGCAGTTATCACAATCGTGAGCACTAGCATTGTAATTGCGAATAAAGCGGGTTGTGGGGGTGGGTTAAGGTATCTGAAATGCGATGCCTTTATCGCAATTGAGAAGGTTGGACTTTGGTTGGGTAGGTCGTAATTGCGACCATTTGGTTGCTTTTGCGAAGGGGCTTGACTTCTCAAATGCAAAGTTAGTGTCGCATTTGCGACATCCCCTATGTTCTGGAGGTACCGCATTTGCGATGGGTTTTCCACATTTTTTAAGGTTCGCAATTGCGAACCCCTGGCCGCATTTGTGACATTCGCAGCTGAACAAAAGGTTGAGATTACGGGACTCTAGACTCGGTGGGAGGCAATTTTAGGAGGAGATTTTCATACAAAGTCATTGGGTAAGTATTTTAACTCAGTTTTAATTGTATAACATGATTATTTATGATATTTAACATCTAGATCATGAGATTTGAAGAGGGGTTTTTGGGAGTTTTTACTATGCTTTGAAAAATGAAAATTTGAGATTTTAGAGTTGTATTGGACTCGGATTTGAAAAAAAAAGATATATATGGACTCGTGGGGTTATGGGTAGTCGAGATCTACCCTTTGAATGAGGTTTTGACGGGGCGAGCCCGAGGTTAACTTTTGAAAAATCTTATAATGATCTTAGCTTCATTAATTGAAATGGGTTTCTCTTGTATTATTTGATGATATGAAGTCACTTTTTTAAGATTTGAGCAGAGCGGAGGTGAATATTAAAGGAAAAGCTATTTTGAATGTTGAATTGGCCTAATTGAGATAAGTATTTTGTCCAACTTTGTGTGGGGGAACTTCCCCTTAGGATTTGATTTAATTGCATTAATTGTACTATCTGAAAAGACGTGTACATGAGGTGACGAGTGTGTACACGGACTTATGTGTGATAATTGACTGAATTAGACTTTTAGTCTATTAATATACCTTGAATTGACGTTGTTGTTACATGAAGCTTATTTCATTGTTGATTTACTTTCCATACTCTTGTGTTGTTGTTATCCTAGTATACAATGTTGTTGAGTCGTGGGCTATGTATTGTTGTGGCATTTGTATTATTGTTTGAGCAAACTTGTGGCATATGGGCACGTGGAGTGCAGTTGATTGTTGTGTTGTAATTGAGACGTGCATGCAGTGACATAAAGGTGGCGTGTATATTAATGTGCATGCAGCGAGATAAGGGGATTTTATGCATGTGTTGTTCGTAAGGGGAAATACTTTGTTGTGAAGCACTGGAGACAAGATAATGGGGCTTATGCTTGCGAAGCTATTTCGGAAAAAATATTTTAAAGAAAATGAGAAGCTCACGCGGCGTCATAAGGGTGACTTGCAATTTATGATTTGTGATTATGAGGTGTAGCACCTCGGAGTGAAACTTATGGCAAACCTTGTGTTGGAACAACTTGAGGATTTGAACTGTCATTGACTTCCTTAATTGATTTACTTGTATATTTACCGTGTTTGGGTTAATTTGTTACGCTATTACATGATTACTCTTTGTTGTCATTTATTGATTTTGCTTTTCATTTTTAGCTTTATATTAATATTCTGCAGAGGTTTTATGTCTAGTGATTGTCTTAATTTGAACTTCGTCACTACTCCATCGAGGTTAGTTTCGATACTTACTAGGTATCATTTTTGGTGTCATTTATTGATTTGAACTAGTGTTTGTTGGTAGAGGGTTGACTTGAGCTAGAGTTGCAGAGATTTTAAGGTATACCTATTGTTTCGCTCGCATTCCTCGAAGTCACATTCTTTAGTTTTTTTGCTAATGTTTACTTTATTCCCAAGAAGTGTTGTATTCGTGATTTCTAGTGTATTCACAGTAGAGCTTATGACTCTATACTACCGAACCGGGGATGTATGATTGTTGAGAATTTTAAGCTATGTTATGTCATTTATCAGTCTTTATTTATAGTTAAGTTGTTTTTTTCTGTTAAATTCCATCATGTATTAGGCTATCATAGTCTTAGAGATTTGGTGTCATCACGATCCTCAAGGTGACATTTTTAGGTCGTGATAGTTCTGGGGAGGTTTTAAAGGCAAAAACCATTAAAATCAGCCATAAGTTGCACCAACAACCATTTTAGTCATTTTCTATAATTTGAGTTGTTTTTCAGCACTTTCATATATAGCCATATTTAATATAGAGTTTATTTATCATTTTGGGAGATAGAGAGCACAAATTGAGGTTTATTTGGGGGATTTTGATCAACTACTCTGGGGTAAGTAATCCCAACTCCAATATATGATTATTAGATGAATATACCTTCGATTTTGCCTTACAATCAAGAATTACAAAGAGAGAAAAGGGAATTTTGAGCCAAAACGTAAGAAAATAAATTTTAAGATTTTCAACACCAATTTGGACTCGAATTTAGAAGTAAATCACATATTTTGAATGGGGAGGTTATGGGTCATCAGAATGTGAAACTCATTTCGGGTTTTGATGTGGGCCTAGGGTTTGACTTTTGTTGGCTTTGACCTATGGCTAGAATTAAATTACAAGAATAATTCCTATAGCCTTATTTGACCCCGTTAAGCATTCTTTTGGCTAGATTGTGAATGTTTGGAGGGCATAGAGAAAGAAAAAGGTATTCTTGAAGCTTGAAGATTAATTGGAGAAGGTAAGTATCTTGTTTAACTTAAATTAAAGAGAGCTTTTCCCTAAAATTGACTTATTTACTAGATGCTACATGGTTGGAGGTACCGTACATGCAAGGTGACGAGCATATATATAAATGCTAAGGTTTATTTATTCTCGGAGTAGTTCTTAGGCTTTATTATGCATTGGTTTACTACATACTTTTATTTTTTAGATAGTTTTAATTGTTATATGACTACTTGAGCATCTTATTCATGCAAGGATAATGTTATAGTCATTCTTCATATACTAGTTTAATATAATGAATTTCATATACTTATTTTACATGGTAGAACTGCATAATCATATATATGCACTTTGATAGCATATGTATCCTATACCCATTAATTATTTGAGATTGTTGAAAGTCATTGACCTTTTAGGGCTTATGGACTCACGTTCCTGTTGAGGTATCAGTTAGGACATGTTATACATGTTCCTGTAAGGCTTATAGATTTTGGTTCCTATTGCGTGTGGATATGGAATAGTCATTCATTAGTCGCCCTCACATGCTTCTCTCTTCGTGGCGTATGCGTAGGTTGATTATGATATCAGTTAATGAGTTTGAGAATATATGTGGAAGCTTTATCTATTTAAGTGAATCCTTTATGCCTATTCATGCACTTTTATATGCTCTATTTTTGCATTCCTTTCTATATAGTTTCTGTGCTTTCTTCTTGTTACTATGTTATATATGAATTGCACATCTTATATAAAGGAGAATCTTTAGCCAAACTGTTGCCACTACTTCATTAAGGTCCGTAAAGGTGCTTACTAAGTATTGTGATCGGTGTACTCATAATACACTTCTATATATTAATTTTGTGTAGTTTCTGAGCCTGATACCAGTGGGATCCAAGAGACTATATAGGATTGCTTTCTTAGAGACACAAGGTAGACATGGTTGTCAATTTGTAGTTCCTTGGACACACCTTTCATTATTAATCTATTACTATTTTTATTTCATCCGGACAGTATATGTATGTTGTCTCAGACATATGTATTATGACTCAGTTTTAGTAGCTCATGACACTGTAACACCGGTTCCTAGGGGTATTTTGGTTATTTTTGCACTAATACTATTAGCTTTAGACTAATGTTATATTAGTATCTCTATTTAGAGTTTATTGTTGCTTTATGATATTTGAAAATGTGGTTTATGCGTATTAGTTCGCCTAGAAAGTTGGGCTAGGTGATATTATGATCTTAACGGTATTTTGGATCGTGAAAACGTAGTATCATAGCCATAGGTTTCATGAGTTTCACTAGTCATGAGCATGTCTAGTAGAATCTTGTCGGGTACTGAGACGTTATATACTTATCTCTGAGAGGCTATAGGGCATTAAGAAACATCTCTTTCTTTATCTCCTTATCGCGCGTCTTCTGTTTTGCCTCAAAGTTCCAATTATTTTTATTCCTACTCTTCGTTTGTATGCGTGATGAGAACACATTTCTTGGCTTTGGCCTCAGTAGCTCACGATGATGCAAATAAGGTGCAACATGTTTTCCCCTCAAGAAACATCTTCACATTTAGTTGTTCAGGTTTAAGCGAGTGCCTCACATTCTTGAAGAGTATTAGAGGGTAATGTTGACAAATTAACTTGGTACAGTTAGTAGGAAGTTAAGTCTTAAGTGCTATGTTTGAAGACTACATTTGCAATAAATGGGCATAATGAGAAGGATCAATTGATCACATACAAAATAGTCGTCATAGTGAGGTTACTATGAAACATAGGGTGAGGTCAAGGACATGTAATGTTATCTCCTGTGAAGAGGTTGGAAGTTGTACGATTTCTTATGAAGAGTTTCCTCATATTCAAGTAGGATAGATGTATTGCAGCAAGGAAGTAGAATAGTTCAACCAAGTTGACACAATTATCACAAGATAAGTGTTCATTTGACGGGTACCATGAGATATGTTATGTATAGTATAACATGAGCTTCCGACAGGTACAAGTTGTATACTAGTGTGCAGACATGGTAGTTGAGCGAGATCAACAGAGATAAGGTTTCAATGAGTGGCATGGCTTTAAGCTAAGAGGTAGATTCTATCATTGAAAATTGGTCATTACCAACATGTGTTATTATTGTCCAAAGACTAAGGGACACTTAAACATTAGTTATAGCTTAAGAAAGGTGACATTAAGGTCATTTCGGCTTTGGATTTTCCGAATACATGATGTGCTATGCTTAAGTGATATGCCAAGGTTAATGCATGACTCGAATTTGTTATTTTAAGTAGTCACGACCCAAAATACACTAGTCGTGATGGTACCTAACCCAACTCGTTAGGTCAGCCAATTAACAGTTAACACAATTCTAATAAAATAAAGGTGATCAACAAGTGATATATCTGGATTCCATACAATATCCCAAGGACCGGTAGTACAAGTCATGAGCTACTAAGAATAATTATTGCAAAAACGGCTATGAAATAAGTACAACTTATGTTTGAAATGTACATAAGCAGAATTCAACTCTAACACTACCCAGAGACAAGTGATAGCCACAACCGGAAGGCACGTACATCTTTAGAGTTATCTCCCATCATCCACCGCAGCTCTGCTCCAAAATCTGCACGCAAGGTGCAGAAGTGTGGTATGAGTACAACCAACCTCATGTAATCAATAAGTATTTTGATTCACCTCGGTGAAGTAGTGACGAGGCTTTTTAGTTAAAAGATACTCACTGATATAACCTGTGCAGTAGGCTAGCAATAGAACAATACTAGAACATAATAGAAAAGAGAACAAGAAATAAATATGCAAAACAGTAAATGATTACTAGAAATAATCACAATAAATATTCCTCAATATCACGACTAATCCTTTCCTTAGAGCGATAATCAACAAACTACGGTAGTAAATCCATAATTTTTGTAGTGTGAGAAATGTACTCAAGATATCAAATCAAATGAGACGGCAACATCCTTCGTTTATATATCTCACCCTCACCAAATATACGTATAACAGTACCAACCAGGTGAAAGAAATGCCAATAATAGTAATGACAAAGTGAAAAATATACAGGTAGAAATAACGAACAAGGCAGTACATATGGACAATGAAAACATGCTAGGTAGAAGGCTTAGAAGTAATGAAAGCAGTTAGGAAAGAAAAACATAAATTTCACTAACTAACAGGGTAGAAGGCCTAGATGTAGATATAACAAACAAAAGGGAAAGCATGATATTTATGAGCTAACAAATAGAAGACATGAATAACTAACATGGTAGAATGCTTATACGAAAGTGCAACAAATGAGAAACGACATGGATGTAGATATGACAACAAGAAGGAAAACATGATATTTGCAAGTTAAACAGATAGAAGGCATGGACAACACAACAACAATTGAGATAGAGAAAGACGGAACAACAATGACAAGTCACTTAGAAACCATAGATGCAACAGTTACATCCCAAGGTAAAGGCGTGAATGTATACACACGGAAACAATATCACCACATAATGGATATCCCTCGTGCTCGCTTGCACGGAAACACTCTTCATGCCATGAATACATGATAATGTAAATAACAGCTTAAGGTAAGGGCATGAATGTATACACAAGAAAACGATATCACCATATAATTTATATCCCTCGCCCTCGCTTGTACGAAAACACCCTTCGTGCCATGAACTCATGATAATATAAAAACATGATAATGTAAATGAAATGGAACGACATCACCCTTCGTGCTATACTCTCATCATCACATGATAATGTAAATGAAAATATGAAAATATGAAAATATAAATGAAATGGCAGTGAATCACCCTTCGTGCTTTTACTCTCATCCTCACATGGTAATGTAAATGAAATGGCACGACATCACCTTTCGTGCTTTACACTCTTCCTCACATGATAATTATATGCAATGGCACGACATTACCCTTCGTGCTTTACACTCTTCCTCATATGATAATGTATATGCAATGGAACGACCTCACCCTTCGTGCTTTACACTCTTCCAAACCAAGTACATGTATATCAATAACAAGCAAGGTAGGAAGCACGAATAACATCAAGGAAAGTGTTTAAGCGAATATTCTAATTGAACATCAATCAACTCTTTCAAGTCTACAACAATTCACTAAACCTCAAGAACCTTATTGTTCAAGTATTTCAAAAAGTATCAAAAATGTTCTTCAACTTAAGTATAGATCCAATATCTCAAGAATAACAGTCGTAGTGATGTATTAGTGATTAAGCATAGTGATGACCTAATTTAACACATCAATAGCTTCAAAAATATCCGTCAAATTTTAATCAAGTTATAATAAGCTAAATCTTAGTTTCTAGCATTTAATTTTATATTCTTAGTAATCTAGAAGTCAAGTAAGGCATAAAAGAAGAAGGTCACGTAATTCTACAATGCATAATTAATCGTATAATTTACCGCCAAGCATGATTAACCCTGACACATGCATATACGCTCGTCACCTCATAAATGCATCACCCCCGCATGTAGCAAACAATGGCTATTAGAAAGAAAAATTTTGCCAACAAAGTTAAGCAAGATACTTAACTCTCACAAGCCAAATCGATAAACTAGAAGCGCCATCCTACTCAAATCATCTTCCTATCGACTCGAAACTAGTCAAAAGCAACTCAAAATGATCAAACAATGCCATAGGAAGCAAATCCAATCGATAAAGGTCGGATCTTTAGTCAAATACTTAAAGTTAACCAAAAAGTCAAACCTGGCCCCGTACCTCGGAAACCGACAAAACTCATAAAATTTGACAACCCATTCAATTACGAGTCAAACCATACAAATTTCACATAAATCTGACTCCCAATCGATGTTCAAATCCCAAAAATTCACTTTAGAATTGTTTAGACAAAACCCCCCAATATCTCTTTAAAAATCATAACCCAAATGCCAAAGTTGAAGATAGATTCATGAAATATAATCAAAACCAAGTGGAGAACACTTACCCCAATCCTTATGGTGAAAATCACCTCTAAAATCTCCCAAATCCGAGCTCCCCAACTCAAAATGTGATAAAATAACTCAAAGGTCCAAAATAGAGTACTTACATGCTCTGTCTAGTGGTACTCTACGCGACCGCGGTTGAACCCACACGATCGCGCTGCACAAAAATTAACTCAGCCAAAAATATGCTTCGCGTTCACAGCACTACCCTTATGAATACGATGAACACAGGCACCAACACTAGGCGAATGCGTCCACAACCATGTGAACTCAAAGAAGGAAGTCCCTAGCTCCCAGTTGCTTCGTGATCGCGGACCTTCACCTGCGAACACGATGTACCAACCTTTCAACCTTCCGAAAATTCACTTCACCTCTCGCGAACGTGATGAAGAAAAACCAAGCAGCTCCCCAATACTCTATGCGATCATGTTTTTTCCTTCACGATCGCAAAGAAGGTTTGAAACACTAGAACCAAGAGAGATTTAGTTATGCCAAACATGAGAAAAAGGGTCCAAAATCAATCTGAAACGCACCAGAGCCTCTCGGGACCCCGTTAGAATGTAACAACAAGTCCCATAACATAACATAGGCTTACTCGAGATCTCAAATCGCACATAACAACATCAAAACTACAAATCGTACCTAAAATCGAACTTAATGAACTTCTAAAATTTTGAACTTCCAAATCTCGTGCCGAACCATATCAAATCAACACGGAATGACATGAAACTTTTCTCACAAGTTCCAAATGACATAATGAAACTATTCAAATTCCCGAAACCAAAAGTCGAACCCGATATCATCAAACTCAACTTCTGGTCAAATTTATGAACATTCCAAAACTCCAAATTGCCAACTTTCGCCAATTAACGTCAAAACCTTTAAGAAACACCCAAATGCAAATCCGGGAATACGCCCTGCTCTAAATTCACCATCCGGACCTAACAAAACTATCAAAAATCCGATATGGAGTCAAATACACAATAGTAAAACTTGGTCAACTATCAAAACTAATTTGTCACGACCCAAAATTCAGTAGTCATGATGGCACCTAACTCAACTCGTTAGGTCGGCCAATTAACAATTAACACAATTCTAATAAAATAAAGGTGATCAAAAAGTGATATATCTAGATTCCATACAATATCCGAAGGATTGGTAGTACATGTCATGAGCTACTAAGAATGGATTATTGCAAAAATTGATATGAAATAAATACAACTTTTGTTTAAAATGTACATAAATAGAATTCAACTATAAAACTACTCGGGGACAAGCGCTAGGCACACTCGGAAGGCACAAACATCTTCAGAATCAACTCTCGTCATCCACCGCAGCTCTGCTCCATGATCTACACGCAAGGTGTAGAAGTAGT